>NC_047143.1:18677388-18808311 GCF_009829125.3 Periophthalmus magnuspinnatus
CTTGAACAAACAAGCTATAATTTATGTAGTGAATAAATTTAACCTGAAGATACATTACAATAGAATAGGTCTGATTAGCAACAGGCTTCACAATGGTAATGGTATAGATGTGTTTAGCTAAATAGACAGGCCTTACTTGCTGCTCTTCCTCTTGTCCCGCTGTGAAAGCCACTTGTGGTAGTATGAACTCTTGATTCTGTAGCAGTAGAAGAGCAGGAGGACTCCAGGCAGCAGCACCAGGAAGGCAAAGAGCAGACCAACCACCAGCCCCACCTGACCTGCACACAACCACATCCACTCAATACACACCATTCATTATTTACATTATCTGACGCAATCAATTCTCCCAAACAAATTGCATCCACAATCCCATGAGACTTTTATTGTACACAAACATGCATCAATATTGACTGCCTCATATTTCACCACCTACATAATCTATATTCATATCCGTGGTAAACAATAAATTCCGATAATTATCCAGTTTGTTCAGATTTTTAAACCTTCATTCCTCATATTTTCTCCCCAGTGGAACTGAAGGTATTCCCAGGTAAACAGTTCCAAGGTTCAGGGACATAAACCTGCATTCACCGTACAGTATAGAGTCAGGGAGTGCAGGACAAATCTATCCACAATCTATGGCTCGGGCACAGTGCTCCATCAGACATGGAGGTCACTTGGGTCATAATGTCAGGTTGTTTCTCTAAATATGAATTTTCAGAAGTGTTGAATAGATAAAAATATATAATATACACTACTTTTGGGGCGACAGCAGCTCAGTAATTAGAACAGTGATTTCCCAACCTGAAGGTACAGGGCAGCTGCAGCTTGCCACCAACCTGTTGTGAATGAATAATGGCTAGAGTGTAGCTTCAACAAGCCTGTAAGGTGCTTTACAACTGTAAGGCATTATTACTAATATTATTAGTCTACTGAAAAGGCAGGTACAGATTATTATCCTTCCACATTATGATTTTCATTGACCACTATCTTGGCTTGTCTCCCATGTTACAATCATGCTGTCTCACCCACGCCTTTGCATTTTAAATGATGGCCTTGCTATTCTGTCACTTCAATATATTCAAAGTTGTAACATACTGGTTCTCAGCTAGGAACAGTGGTATGCGTACCACTGGTGGTACACAAGCTCCTTCAGGTGGTACTTAGTGTGGAAAAAGAACTTTGTAGCCAAAGATATGCATTTAGTTTATTAATTCATTGGTCTTAAAGGATAAACGGAAAAGGGAACAAAGTTTGAAAACTTGAGTCTCTAGAACATGCACAAAACATGGTGCTGGTGGGCCATCTTCTTGACACAACAGAGAGACTGCTCCTCAGTTGCACGCTGTGCACAATTGGATTGGCCTCCTATGGACAGGTCTTAAGTATGTGGGTTTGCCTAATTTAGAGTTCATTTTATCCACTTTTTTGCCCTTTGGATAATTTCTTGTCTAGAATTACAATGGATATAATGTCCACTTTTAGACCTGGCTTAGCCCAAGGTTAGACCAGAAATAGTCCCGTTATGTACTTGATTTAGATCTGGCAGTACTTGGAAAGCCAAATCTTTTCTTTGGTAGTACTTGATGTGAATAGTTGGACAGCCATTTCTTACAAATTAATCAATGCAATGAATCTAATAATGCAAATAAACAGTAGATGAATTTAAATGACAAGGCAGGTTTTTACTTTCCTGAAATGTAACAATTTTTAAAACATTCCTCCAACCATAATAAACATGATGACCCTATGGAGCTCAACAGTGAAGGACTGCTGCATTTTTCTCATAGATAAAAAAATGTATTTTAAAAGTTTGAAATCTTGTTCAGGGTTAATTGGCTACTTGGTAACTAATGACGAAGTGGGCGGGACTGTTGAGCTCCATAGCCCTTGTGTAGAGACGTTTCCATCCTGTTTAGGTAGGACATCACCTCATTAGCTGCTGCTTTTCAGTACTCTGCAAATGTTGAGTCGTTAAAACTCGATTACAGCTAATGTTAAGTATTGTCCGAACTCATTACATCTGAGGTTAAGCTGAATGTAATGACCACATCCTCATGAATGGCGGTTTACTACATAAAAGGTCAGCACATGTTTCTGTCCATATGTTTTCTGTCTATATGTTTCTGTATATATTTGTGTGTGTAACTCACTGTCATACTGGACTGGCCCACTGTCAACACTTCCCCCTAGCCCTGGCTTATCACAAAATGGCGGCGCCCATCCTCGATTACAGTGACAATTTCCATTACTGTTGCATACCTAAAAAACACACAAAAATATATTACATTATTGTCATTTTCAACTACTACTACTCCTAACTTACTGTTAATACTAGTACTACCAGAAGTACGGCATCTACTACTTGCTGCCATGTGATCTGAGGATGATAGAAACTTGTACTCCAAATTGCAAAAAAATAAAAACGAAATTGATAAAATAATGTATACAAAGTTAAAACTGTGTGATAAGAATCTACAGAAAAGTCTTGCCCTTCAAGTCGAGAGCACTAATAGGCTAAATAGATGTGTTAATCACTGATAGCATAATTACATCTGGGTGTAATTGGAGCATGGCAACGGTTTCCCTTCTCATATTCAAGGGGAGAATTACAGCGGGCGTCTGGAGAGATTAATCATGTTTAAATGCTAATCTGTACATCAGGTTTGGTAAAAGTCAGTGAAAAAGTTCAGTTCACTTCTCATTGAATCATTGATGAAGGTTTAGTTTTGAATCAGCTGTTATTATTATTACTCTAGTTGAATTATTATTACTCTAGTTAAATACCTATGCTTTTGCTGTAAAGGCAATGTTCAGATTATGTAATTGTAATTTTTTTCCCTCCAAAATGCCTGCTTGAAGGTACACATTTCTACTTTTTCGAGTCTGCCACTTGCTTGTCTGCATGCTATTGCTTTGCCTGAAATGTTCCACAGTATGGCACTATTCTTATTTATCTCCATGGAGACAAGCAGGTGACACCACTAGGTCAAGATAAAGGTCAGATCTGGAGAAAGTAAGAATGCACATTTTTTCAAGGTGTTTCTTTAGCAATAAAATACCTGTAGTGTTTAAAAAAAATATGGACACAATTAATATCATACCCACAAAGCAATAACATATTTACGGAAACAAGCAGTTGACGGACACCCCAGCAGAAAAGTTGCATAGTGCACCTTTAAAACAGTTTGCTGTTTAAAGTGTAAAAAGGCAAAACTGGAAAATGACTTCATTTTCAAACTTTTAATACAATAGATTTTAGTTTGTATTAAAGTTGTCTCGGCAGTCCTAGAGCCTGAAAATAGAACTGCATTTGTCCTGTCCTGCTTACATTTGCTCAAGCTGAAATAGCCCCTTTTCACAAAAAACAAGACATGGGACCAAGGGAGGAGCTGTCAGACCCAAAACCTTAAAGAAAAAAAAAGATTCTGGTTTAATTTCCTAACCTCGTACACCGTGCACATCACAAATATCATCTGTCAGCACAGCCCCAACCCTCAGCTATCAAAAAGCTATTTCCATGGACATTAACACCAACTGCCAATTGTGCGACACCGCGGATTCTCCCGGCAGCACAGCACAACCATTCACTTTTACATATTACTGAGCCGATTGTAAGGGAGCAAAATAAACGCGCCTTTAGTGTCTGTGTGAAAACAAAGATGGAGGAGTGATTTGTGTAAATTTGGGCTGTCACCTGAGGCTGCTGCTACTATGCTGAATTTAAACTAGTGTTGTGGGGAAAACATCTGTCAGTAGGGTTTTAATAAAAATGTCAGTGCACTCTATCACAAGATTAACAGTGGATTTCAATTCAAATGCTCCATCAAGTGAATATAGCTGGTCTCAGTTGCATTGTAATAGGTTGTGCACCAGTAGTAATAGTAGTGCGTGAATATAGTAGTAGTAATATTGACACCACAAATGCATTGAAAGCTAATATTCTCAGAAATGTAGTATCAAAAATTATTACAGCTTTGGATTTATATAGCACTTTTCCAGATGCCCAGAGCCCTTTACTTTGCATCATTCATTCACTTAATACTTAGTAACGGTGACAGAAGTGAGGCTGTCAATCTACGCCATGGGCCCTGTGACCTCCACCAACATTCACACCCACCACATTCATACTAGGCAATATGGGTGAAGTGTTTGCTTTTCCTACGACTTCCTTCTATTTAATGCATTCTTTTTAAATTTGCATGAATCAAAACAGAAAATTTTACAGAATTTGAAGAATGCACAATAACCTTGGACACTGCGCTCTAGTTCTGTTCTAACACCTTTACAACTCTGCTCACAATTCAATTGTGAGTAAAAATTCAGAGGAAAAATCATTGGAGAATAAAAGTATGTAAACCCAGGGTTATGTTTTATGGATCTTCTTTGAGTGCTATAACAATATGAACAGAACCATAGCAGTGACTGCGGAGGTCAAATCCTCTTCCACTGATAAATAATCTTAATCTCTGATCTCCTCCTAACAAGTGTTATGGGCCCGAACACTGCGTTCTCTCTTAGCCTCATAAACTATGTATGGTGCAGCCTTATCAGCCGTGGGCATGCTTGTACCGCTACAATAAATACTTCATCACTCCACTTGGTTTTGTATTCACCCTCTATTTGGCTGCGTTATATGGCAGAGCGGTGACAGCGGTGCTACCTTTGCCCAAGGACACAGTGTGACAATGAGATTAGACGCTTGTGGCCGGGAGCTAGTGGTGCGTTCTTACCCCGTTGCCGTGACAGCGCGTGATGCAGGTCTCCAGCTCGGTGAAGGAGGCATTTTGGCAGCGGCGGTCTCGGCACACCTGTGGTAAAACAAACAAACATGGTAAGAACAGGCTGTGGTTAACAATGCACTGCACACACTCGTATGCACAGAGCAGAGGGGCTTACTGGTAAACTAGAGCAGATGGTGTTTCCTGCCTAAGGCCCATAGTTACTAGACTAGGATTCAATTCCCATGATCCTTAAGGATCCTTAATGGAATAAAAGGAAGAAGATTAATGATTCATATTTAAACACACCACTGTTTTCCTATCAATGATCTTTATTAATTTTGATTGTTTCATGCTTAAGTTTTTATTTAATTAGTTTTGTTGTTTTTTTTTTATTCCTCTTGAAGAGTTTAGACTTAGAGATTAAATTTTTACACTGTTAACTCATCTTTCTTCAGTATATTTTTCAAAACATCATATCATAAACTTTTTGCCAACAAATTAACAAATTAAAACAGATTTATCAGGACAATCTACAATTGCATTAAGCATGAAAATGGAGATGCTTGTACCAGACTAGCTTTATTTCAGCTTTACCTTCAATGAACAATGCTCAACAACAATGCTCTATCATATTTTCACTATTGTCTATATAGGTTTGTTTATTCTTCTCCCTCTAGCCTAATTTGTGAGTGTGTGTTTAGTTCATTTCTCTGATATCTGTTGTCAGTGCTAGAGCGGCTGCACTGTCACTGCACATGATTAGAAACGCCTTTTTTATGCTTGCTGTGCATTTATGGCTGAGAAATGGACTTTCAATGTGACGACTCCAAATTCATCACGCTTTATGGCACACAATATTCAGCCTATTTATAATATATAACTCACTCGGCACTATCTGGTCCCTTTAGAGCAGGCAGCACAATAGAACCCAAGTGACAGCAATGAGGTGCGTATGAAAAGCAATATCGAAAACAGAATTCACCACTGAAGATGGGTCTGCGCGTATTGCACTGTGCATGTATATTTTCATATGTATGAATTTGCTATACATTATTCAACAGACTTTGCATTCTTTGTGAGTGCAGGTGACTTTTCTTGGACTTTCATACCAGAAACTAGGAATTTCTTAGCTGGGGCAGAGCTGCTTGGTCCATACCCAAACATTCCTTTTTTTTTCTCACTCTTTTTTTTACATTTTACTGGATGATTGGTAATGTCACCATGCCTTTTATAGAAATAGAAATGTATTATGCAAATATATTTTACATTGGAGGCAAGATGGGTGCAATGGCAGCATATAAGCAAGGTATCAATGTGCCACCATTTTAGGTCTATGTGCATACCAGTGTGGGCAAACACTGTCAGAGCTAATGCCAGTGAAAGTGGAGCAGACTTTGTACTCCTGTTTTTGGGCTAAATCTATATGAGAGAGCTTGTGTTACCACCTGGATTCTCTCTCCTTGCAGCCACCGCGTCACTCAAATCTCATTCCAGAGCAGCACTTTTATCTGAGTCTGATAAAAGCAGCCATTGGACCTGTGCTGTTCTCGTGATGTTTGTAAAGCACGAAATGAATGTGGTCATTACACAAATGAATCACACAATTAAAGGGCACCATCTGGAGAGGGGCGCGGATGGCAAATGGATGTGACGCTAAATAAACAAAAGTTGTGCAGAGGTGGGAAAAACATTTAATCACCTTCTGGCAAACAAGACTAGTACAACCTGTGAACTAAAACTGAGAAATGGGACTTGTGCTTTAGGGAGTGTTATCTGTTCAGTCTCTTGAGCTAATATGTATTTGGCAGTGGGGGCCTGGGAGGTTAATGGTTAATTCCTTGAACAACAACAACATACTTCTATAGTGTCATCCACTTTGCTTCCAGTATCTGTGATAAATGTGTATTTTTGAGTTTAACTTTATTACTTTATTTCATGTTGGATTTGTGGTGCACTAATCCCCCATAATAAAATTACCACATGAAATTAATTATATATTTGTTCATAAATTACAATTAAAACAAATACATTGTTAGCACCCACCTTGCCCTCTCCACACTTAGTCCCAGTAACAACCAGGCCAGGGTCTGGCAGGTCACCCTGTCCGTCCTGGGTGCTGTACACATAGGTCCCTCTGCACTTGACCTCGATGCCCCCCGTCCTGATGGTGGTGTCGATGGACACCGCATTGGTGCCTTTGGGTTTCTTGGCCGCACTATGACACTGGATCTTCCCACATTTGGCATCACTGACAGTGACAAAAAATATATATTTTTGTTTATTTATTTCACTAAACATTTTAACCATATACAGTATATTTTGGAATAACATTTTCTTATGTTTTAAAGGTTTTTAAATTAGGTGTGAAAATAGCTTGTGCATTTAGTTTTCCTCTGATAAGTATGAATACACAAGTTGACTCAGAGGCCGGATAAAGCGGATTAGCGTGTGATTGGCAGATAGCAGACTAGTTTCATGTCTTAATAACAGACATTTCCATATCTTTCATCATGTGTCTGACTCACAGCACCCTAAACTCTCTAATGGCTCCTCCGGGGCAGCATAATGGATTTGGGCAGAGGCAGCCTGCATCACCTTAATCCAGCCATTCATTTACATAGTTTAGCTGCTAATTTAGCTTCATAAATTAGCGCTGGCGTGCGGCCATGGAGACACACTGTGTACTCTTTATGTGAGTAAATAATATGCCTCACAAGTTCACATATTGTCTTATCCACAACAGATGGTTTAACACTATGTCAGTGTCAGTTTTTTTTTGTTTTTTTTCTTTGCAGCAAACTTTAGTGATAACAATCTGCTCTAGACTCTTATAACCATTTTTCCAGGGGGATTTTGTGTGCTATTTTACAACAATTAAGGGGAAAAAATGTAATAAATAAATGAATTAATATTTTAAGGTAAGGTTAAAAAAATAGAAACACGTCCAAAAGTTAACTACAAAAATGTTGCTTTAATGGCAGATTCTTCTTACATTTCTCCCATAGAAAAGCATGAATAGCCTTACCTGTACCTAACGGTGACTCATTTAATAAGAACTCACAACTATATGTCATGCAATGCCTATTTCCTGTGCTCCGGCTCTCTCCTTCTGTCTCGTATCTAACACTAATAATGCCTTACCTTTTATCACACTTCATATAGTTGCCGTGTTCATCTTTTCCGCAGTTTCCGAATGCATTCCCTGCTGCGTTGACGTCTTCAAAACAGGCGTCGTGGGCTGGCCGTGCTCCTGAAAGCACAAACACACACCACCATTAGCACAGAGCAGCGCTAGTTCTGCTGCTAACTGCCTCTAACATGCAGCGCACCACATAATGTACCAGGCACCTGCTTGGTTCAGGGAAAATCTGCAGATGAAATATAAAACTGTCACAAAGACATTGAGAGGTAAATAATAATAAAAAAAATCTCAACAATGTCTATCTCAGATAGTCAGTACCTTTTTACCATTATTTTTGTGCTGCCAAGTAACTTCCTACAGTGATGTTTCTAGACTCATCAGGTATAAATCTTGGTATTGAAAGAAAAAATGTAAACAATTTTTATATCATTTTTAGTATCACATTTTTTGAATACCAGCAGTATTAATAAGTATTATATTTGTGTCAATATGGCAGACCCCTAATTATGGTACCTATTAATGTATTTCAGTCAAGCTCCACTACCTATTCAACCATTCATAATCCATTCATTATTTGATCCGAATATGGCAGATGTAAATAATGCTTTGTATTAGCAGAGCAGGCATGCTCCCTCATAGTCAGAGCTGAGGTTAATCACATCCACTGTCTCATGTTTCCTCTGGTCTTTCTCTGCAGTAGATGAAACAAGGCTGCTCTGTCTGTCTATAGCCCTCCTCACAGATCCGTTATGTAAAACACACAACCACATGCAGTGGTGTCGGTGCTTATTAAAAGTCAACATGTAGCTTGTTCTGTGGCGCCTCTGTGCTAACATTGTCAGACTTTTTAAGTGGAACTTTCTTTTCATACTGAGGCAGTACAAGCGCTCTTGTCTTTGATGGACGTCTACTGTGACATACTATTCCCAGCTCATGTGAATTAATCAAGCTCTCTCACATCCATAAGCTCTTATGAGGCAGCACTACATTGGATTCTGAGTTCTGAGTTCTTTACTTCTCACTACCTTGTTTTGTCAACTTTGCCATATTTGTCCATTTCTGTGACTATAGATGCCCTTTAGAGTTCTAATGTTCTGTGTAGCTCAGTGTCCTACCACAGTGTTTTTCAACCACTGTGCCGCGGCACACTAGTGTGCCGTGAGATATTGTCCGGTGTGCCGTAGGAAATTATCCAATTACACCTAACTGGGCTAAAAAATATCAGGTTTCACACTGAGTGAGTAGAAATATTTTATTTTATTATAAAATGCTTTTTTTGTGTGTTTATTTGATTCCTGCTCAAAATAATCTGATGAGAATTACTTTATATTGTAAATATAGGATGCAGAGTTTCATTTTTTAACATTTTCTGCTTATGGTGTGCCTCGTGATTTTTTCAATGAAAAAAATGTGCCGTGGCTCAAAAAAGGTTGAAATACACTGTCCTACCATATCCCCAGAGCTGCAGGCACTGCTGCTCGTGGGTGAGGCACATGCCATTGTAGCAGTAGGCCAGGCCATACTGACAGGATGAACCATCCAGAAGGTACACGTTAGAGGGGCAGTATGGAGACGCCCCAGTGCAGTACTCAGGCAGATCACAAGCTCCTGCAGGACCCCGGCACATGGTCCCAGCCTGTTTCAACTGACACATATACACAGTATAATTATAGATGTGTAAATTATAGACAACAGATAACATATATTTAGACAGACAATTGCATCTTCAAATGTTACGAATGCTTTCAAAATCAATGCACTCATATACTCAATACTCAATACTCAATACTAGTAAACCAAAAGCCTACTGACTGACCAAGAAGCCCTCTGCTACTCAAGAAGTTGTCTCTCGGTCTGGAGCCAAGTTTACCCTACCTAAGGCCCAGGGCTCCACAAATCTGCAGTTTGAATCACTGAGGTTTTTTTGGGGGGGTAACAGAATGTCCACTACAAACCACAAAATATCCTGTCTATTTAGGGAAAAATAGTTTACCCCAAAGTTTAAACCTATACAAACTGTTGTGAAATGCATGGAATTTTTGTATTAGTTAAGCAGTGTTCAGATATTAATGTTCATGTTTAAAATGGGCACTGCAAAGAGAATCCTGAGAACTACATCTACTAATGTGTGACATAAAAATTCTTAAAACTCCACGTGACAAAATGCTTTGCGCGCACCTATGCTGTTTGCTTTATCCTTCAGTGGGGCTGCTGTTCCTATCAGATCGACTGAGGTAAAACATTTGAAGACAGAACAAAGGCTGAGGGAGTGAGTGTGGTACAGAGCACAATAGGAGCTGTGTTCACTGCTTCATGTTCTATCTGAAGGAGATGAGACGAAATCAAAGACACAACTGAAGTGTGTATGTGCGTGCTGTCGTCACAGACACAGTGATTGACACTAAGCTGGTTGGATCTGCAGCCCCTCTGTGTATGGATCATGTCAAAATACAGTTATATGTTTGTGTAATGTATATTACCTTACAACCCTCACAGCAGACCCCATGGGCACATTGAGCCTCCTCCTTCAGGGTGCAGTTGTTGGCATTGCAGCAGTCATTGGTGCACTCCTGGAAAAAATGGTCAGAAAAAAATTTGTGATCATCAAAAAATGTAGGTAGATTCTATATGAGTCTAATACTGCTAATGTGTTTCATACTATCACTCCTCCCTATTCACAGATCTTTCGAACCACTGCTCTATGCACCACTTTAGTTCAGATTTTGGTGAAATAACATTGGTTTAGTGAACAATGCCAACAGATGTTACCTGTCACTATTCAAATTATTACACACAAGAAAGTATCCTGTTGCTATGGTTTACTTTGTCATAAATATGCACAAATACATTTCAAAAAACTATATAATTCACGGTTTCAGCTTCCTGTTATGAGCAAAATTTTGAGTACTGCTTCCCATTCAAAAGATATAATATTTTCTTTTAAATCATCCTTCATGCATAAGGAATGCATCCTTATGCATTCATTGTTTCTAAAGGCACAGGGCTACACGCGAGTACCTCGTTAAAACATTTTGTGTCTTGCCTCCACTCCGCAAACCTTCATTTTCTTGTCTCACAGTTGCATTAGGTGCGTAGCTGGGGCCATAGGAGCTGTACATTTACTATGCGTTCCACGTGTGCTGAGGTAAGGCCATTAGGCTGCAGCCTCATTTGCGATACCGGAGCAGGTGGCAAGGTGTCAGTGCTTGTCTGTCAAGACCAGTGTAGAAGAACTCATAACAAACAAGGCTTCACTGAGACGCCAATTTGCTTCCATTGTTTTCAATTTGTGTTTCCGCTTGAACCCAGGCAGGTTTACTGAGCCAAAGAGCAAACACTTGTGAACCGTTATACAAACTTTGAAAGATTGGCCTGATTTATTTCATAGAGAAGAGTAGTTGTATGTTTGAGTGAAGTGAATTTGACACAGTCCAGAGGAAGAAAATCAGCAGCAAAAGAAGGGACTATCATTGATTTTTCACTTGAGTTTTGGAACAATAGTGCAAAATCTGCATTCAACCTTTGACCTCTGTGAAAATGTAATCTAATGCAACTGGATCTAATGTGATCTGAACATGATACACTTTTTAATTATCTATTTATTTTAAGAAATGTTTTTTTATTGTGTTTTAGTGATGTTTTTATTCATTTAATGTTTGTAGGGCTGGTACTATTTTCCTAGTCATTTTTCCTGCATAGAAAGCAGTTTTTACATGAACTCCCGTGCAGTTGTAGTCATAGAGATACATGATACTTTTGAGAACTTTTGTCATGCACCCTTTTTAGTCAACTCCTCAATTGCCAGGCTTGTCCTTAGTCTATCTAGCTATTGTTTATCTATCTATAGGTAGTTTTCCAATATTATTATGCTGTGTCAAGCTTACATTGCCCTGAGCCCTAAATTAACACATTGTTTATTTAGTTTTACTTATTTTGCTGCCAGCTTCATTAAATAGTGTTCACTTGAAAGACCTTCGTGTGCAGGGTAATCTTGGTACAGCATGCTGTACTATTGTGTTAAGCTACAGGTAAAGCGTATGGGCAGTGTGCCATGTGCATTGACAGCACAGCATGGTTCCGTCTGACACAGCTCTATAAAACAAACCAGCCCTCCATGTGCTCCAGTCAATGACAGCAGGTCAATGAGTCCAGCGGCTTTACAAATGGACCGCAGTGAGACTCAGCTCCGTTTCATTGTACCATGTAATGCAGGTCTGAAGGAGGCCATTGATCTATAGCAGCACCCTATCTCGTCCTCTGATCCAGTAAGGTTGTATTTTTTGAGTGTCTTCAACGAGAAGATCCTAGGTTTGATTTCCTGGGTATCTGGTGGCCTCATGCAATCTGGGAATAGAACCTGGGACCTTAGACTGTGCCATATCATATTGTTGGAGATATATCGTGATATTTATGGGGATGATATGAAATTTGGAATAATATGTACAGAAATTGTGGCTAATTGCTACATCTAAAGCCTCTAAAGTCCTTAACACCAACTGGAGGCTCTAGAAGCTGAAAACTCTAATAAAGAGATATGGCATAAAGCGTGGAAACAAAACTATGTAGCTATAATGTAAATAATTATATTGCTATCACAATTTTTGCTCTTTTACAGTGTTAAAAGTTATTGACCATATCTCCCTAATCTCCAGACCATCTAAACAGTTGATAGATGGTCTATCCCAGGGGTGGGCAAACTAGTTCTAAAATTTGACAGAGGGGCCGGGCCAGGATATATATACATATGTATATATATATATATATATATATATATATATATATATATATATATATATATATATATATATATATATATATATATATATATATATATATAACATTAGCGATTTGGCCTGTAACATGTAGCAAAGCATGAATATGCAAGGCTCAATGTACAAATTGTTTTCCAATTGCATTAATTTAATTAATAATTAATTTATTAAATTTCAATTAAATAAACACAACAGAAAAACTCACATTCTGTTTAATCAAGTGCCAAAAGATCAACAACTTGTTGAAAAGGTACACTGAACAAGGTTTACCCTTATTTTAATATAATTTGGTCACGTTCGGCGGGCCGGATTAATGAGCCCAAAGGGCCATGTGTGGCCCCCGGGCCGTAGTTTCCACATGTCTGGTCTAGCCACTCTCACCTCTATCTTACTGAATATGTAAGTAGATAAGTATTTTGTTGATTCACTCACATCGGGCTCCCCACAATCGCACTCCTCTCCCTCCTCCACAAAGCCGTTACCGCACTTCTTGCCCCCCACCAGGTCCTTCATGTTGGGCATGTTGTAGAGGCACATACCCCCTCCCTTCTGGAAGTAGCTGTCCAGGTCTCTCTTGCTGCAGCGGCTGAACACTCGGGGGAAGGGGTGCCTGAGGAGAAGACATGTTCACTTTTCTCAGACCAGCCTCTGTAACTTGTGCTGTTAGTTTATACTTTGATGAAACATAGCGAGGCATGCAGATCCATACACTACAGGGAACTGTTAGGAGCGATTTGTCATTCTGAATAATGCCTCCAGTATGAGACACACTTTTATGATTTTATAGTCAGGGGAAATGAAAAGAGGAAAAAGAGTTGTCAAAACACAGTCGGCTCTCACTTACATTAATAATACATGGAGTATGTACCTTTCACAGATTATTCATAAGTCAAGGGTTTATGGTAGTACTGATGATAAACTGTGAAACAATAAATAGAACACTTCAAAAAGTGAGTTCTATTGTGCAAAAATAACTTTTTTTTTTCATCTCTTATAGATTTACGTTGTCTCTAGGCTCAGTTTTTCCAGAACAGACACCAAATGATTAAGCATCTTAAAATTGAACAATACAGTCTGTTTTGAACCCATTGTTATTTTATGACTTTCTGGCAAGCATCATTTGGTAATAGATAGGAAGTAATAGGACTATGCAGTTAATCAAATTTTAATCAGAGTTTCAGTCATTTCTAATCGTCAGTGTTCATCTTGGGTCTACATTCTCTGTCAGTAAAGACATGTGGTTAGGAGCAGAGTTCAGGCTTTGGGAGACGGAATTGGACATTTTTTTGTGCTAAATGACAATGATGTTAAGTCTGTATTGTTTAGTATTAGGAAGAAAATAGTTTTTAACATTTCTCTACTATTTTTTGAGCATGCTTATGAGCTCTTTGTGATGGTAGCAATAGCCATGAAGTTTAGTTAGCTCACCCAGTTGCGGCGGCCATGACACAGCCCCCCTGCTCGGCTGTAGCCTCCACACAGCAGCCGTCATGGTCGTGGCTCATCCCAAAGTTGTGTCCAATCTCGTGGGCCATAGTGGCAGCAGCTCCAATGGACACCTCAGAGTGGTCCTATGGGCACATGGAATAAAAATAATAAGATAAACTAGACTAAAATAGTGATTGATGAGTCATTGTCTGTTGTAATGGAGTGTGGAATCTAGGGCAGCTAAGGCATCAAAACAACTGATGTTTGTCTGAGGAAAGTGTCTTTAAGAAGTTATTTTGGTTATGTCGGCTGCACTGCACTGTGTATGTAAAGAGTCTAATCCAGTGCAATATATTCTGGTCTAGGAGCTATTCAGGATGTCTTCAAGTGCTAAACTGAAAGCAATTATTATAGCTATTCAAAATATATCTTAATGCAAGGGTACTATTATGTCTTGTTTCCACAATGTCTAAAACATTAAAGATCTTTATTCATTAAATGACTAACTCCAGCTACAAGAGGCATAAGGTTAAATCATTCTAATATATGCCATGATATAAAAGACTGTATTGTTTTTAAACCCAATTATGTGGCTTGACTTGACTACATGTAAATCTAAGGGGTCTTGGTTGCAATTGAAATAAGAAACAAAAAAAAAAAAACAAAAAAAAAAAACAAGACTGCAGTGAAAGAGGAAAAAAGTGTAATCTTCCTATACCAATGACATGTGTAAAAATGACAACATATTTATACAAAATATTTGAATCTGCTGTATTTTAAAACCAGTCAAATGTAGTTGATGGTTTCATTGTGAATGTAAGGAAAGGGAGAGCTAGGAGACTGTGAGCTTGTGTTTACCAACATCTCTTTTGTAGCGAGATAATACCAGAGCCCTGATAGAAATCTGTTTTTAGTTTAGTGTAGTTATGTAACCATATTTCCTTGCCATTTTAAGCGTAATGTTTATTTTGGCATTTTTGCAGCTTTCTATTTTCTATCTCTCCAAATATTACTGACTTTTAAAATATAATGTTATGTTGACATTCAGAACAAAACAGTTATTATAATCTAGACTCACACAGATAAGAAGATATAAGTCAGCCATAGCCGAGTTGCAGTATTGTAGAGAGTATAGAGTGGTCTGGAGGCTGTGAGAGCAGGACAGGTGTGGATAGAGGTGACCACAAAGATCGATAGTTTATCCAGGCCTGATTAGCTCCTGATAGTGAGCGTGGCTATGGACAGAGAAGGCCCCCTGAATCTAAAGCGTCTGTGGTTTAACCCCTCTTCTCCTGCTGCTACTGCTACACCACAAGGGAGAACTCTGTAATACAGCGATGAAAGTCAAGAACAAATTAGAATTCAAAGTCCTACTGCAGAACTTTTTAGGCAAAAATAAAAGCATGTATTTATTATTAAGGATGTTAAAATTGAGCTTAAAACATATGTCTTTACTCTGAGCAGACTTGCACCTACAAAAACCTGACTCTGGAGGAGGGCTTGTCTTCTTAACCAAGCCTGGGATGGAACTAACACAAAGCTGTTAAAAATATAATATAAACAAAAAATAAAATGTGATGTATGGCACTAAAAACGGAACTAAACCCTATCTAAAATTTCAGAATCAAGTAACAACTACCAAAACCTAGAATTTACAAGTCTCCACTCAAGGAGAAATCAAATGAATGAAATAAGGCAAAATCTGGTGGATTCAACCTAGATATAAGAGGGAATAAACCAAGAATACCTCAAACCTCAAGAACTCCCATTCATTTCCATTCACAGCTTAAACACATCACCTTTAATTTTAACTGCTGCCTATCTCTGTACAGCCCACATCCCTGCACACATTTGAAGATTTTGGAGGCACTTCAGATATTTGCAGCGCACATGCATAATTCAGCGGTGTGAGTGACTGACAGCTCTCCGTGGATCAAAGCAGAGCCGTACGTACTGTAGTGGGGTGACTGAGCCAGCTGCTCTCCTCTGCCTCACCTTTAAACACCCATTTGACATCATTCATACACTTCAAACGCTGTGCACCGCAGATAAGAGCCAGCACGCTTTCATTCAGGCACCGTAACATCGCTCTCCTGATAAGCTCCTGCCCCAAAAGATGTTTCACTAAAGTTAGACTAAAGAGCCAAGTAGTTAGTTTGTGTAATTGTTATGCAGTATGGCAGTATGTGACATATGTTTGTGGTCTACATGCTTCTCCTTTGTCTCTCGAAAGTAGGTTGAAGAACAGGCAGTCTTACTGTGAGTGGGATTGCTTCTCTAAGGATCTGATCTGTAACTTGGCCTGGTGGCGTCACCTGCTTGTCTCCATGGAAATTGAGTTTAATGCCATAGTGTAGAAAATTACAGGCAAAGCAAAAAGATCACCAAGGAGACAAGCAGACAGTGGACCCACAACAAGTAAAAATTCATAGGGCACCTAAGCAATTGCAGAAA
The DNA here is from genome assembly GCF_009829125.3 of Periophthalmus magnuspinnatus. Lineage (NCBI taxonomy): Eukaryota > Metazoa > Chordata > Actinopteri > Gobiiformes > Gobiidae > Periophthalmus > Periophthalmus magnuspinnatus. Next base: position 18,693,909 of record NC_047143.1, read on the forward strand.
TTGATCCTTTAATTGGTTTAGTAAAATCACAACTCTCTACATGTAGCATTCAAATCTAATTCTTACCTACTGTTAAAACTTCAATTAGCATTTTTTGCCTGATTAGCATCTATCTTTGCAATGTCTTAGAACGCAGTACATTTCCCCTTACACATGCATGCACTTAAGGAGTATAAACTTTAAATTCAGCCAGTTGGGATTGGCTGTTGGAGCTACTTTCAGGCCTAAATCAGAGGCTCCATCAGCGCGTCACAGAGGAGAGGCTGCAGAAAAGTCCTTTGGAGACTTTGCCTGTGAATTGATTTGGACGTAGAAGTGATAGATGGTCCACGTACCACATTGATGCCTCCGGAGTTTTCCAGGCTGCACATTCCCTCCAGTGGTGCCATTCCGATAGTTGTACCTTTGAAGATCACCCCACTAAAAACAAATAATTGCATATTATTTTTAACATAAAAGTTATACCTAAGGGAAAAAAAAGTGATATAGATAACATTGGTGGTGAAATGAAACTATCCTCCTGACTCTACTCAAAACTCGTAATTGTGGCCTGATAATGAATTTCTGTTGCTCTCTGTAACATGTACACTTTTTTCATCTGATAAATGATACATTTCTGAGCAAAATAATGATCATAAAAATAAAAATCTGTAATTTTAGTTTGCATTATTTTTCAAGGGTGCCTAGGTTAGAGGAGGGCACTGTATCCCCTGTCACCAAATCATATCTGTTTTCATGCATGTTAAATTATCTAGGCCAATTGATATCAGCAAGGCTAATTAGAGAACATCAGGGGCCAGAAATTGACTGCCTGGATGCCTGTGTGCACTGGAGTCCAGCTGTGTTGGGCCCAATTAGGACTAGCTAAAAGTGCATCTTTAGCTCAGTAACATCTCTGTGTAAAGATTCATGATAAGTATTTCAGGGGATTGTGCATCTCGGGGGAGCTCTGTAATTGGGAGTCACAGCCTGGGCCAAACGGTGTAGCAGCAGGAGTATGTAAAGGTATAAATGTCCTGATCATGTCAAACTCACTAATAACTATAAAAGGAGGAATTCATCAGGTGGGTGGACACTTGGGTTTGTCCAAACACAATTTTACCAATTAGTCAATATAGCCTTATTAATTCCCTGAATAGGATTTACTACTTCCAATTTTGATGGTCATATTTAACAGTTTCCGTATATGTCTGGTAACTGGTATAACCCTGTTTGGATACCTTGAATATCAAACTCAATAGGGTTCAAGCTAGTTCAAGCACAAAACACTGAGTATTATAAAAAGGAAACCATTTTCAGATGCTTATAAAACTGTACTTGTAGCCCTTTCTCTAAAATCCCACATACCTTTTTTTTAACAAATGCATATATTGGATCTACATGTCTTGTAATAATGCAGCAACTCACCACAGAACAGAAATCTTTCTTATGTTAAATCACACCAGAGTAACAAAAAAACTGTACATAAGATAACTTAAAACAAATGTCCTAATACACACTTTGAAGAAAACAAGATGCAAATATCTAATGGGACTGTCTAAACAGCCCTTTTGAGAAGAAGTTCTTTGAAGTGAGACCAAGGTCACACCTGCCACAGGGATATTTACTCCTCTGGATAAAAGCCTGTGTGAAAGGGATTTATGTTCTCCTGGAGAAGAATATTGTATGAAAAATAAGTTAAACAAAGTCTCATAGCACAAGGGCATTGTTGTCATTACATTCCAAATGATTCATACCCACACAGTGCTAAAACTAGTTTAGGAGCAATAGCAGGCTAATGGAGGTGTGCATGATAACCATGTAGAACAGGCTGTTCTTACGTGAGCAGTTGTGCATTGTCGTGTTTCTTGCGGGACTTGAGCTTCTGTCTCCACTGGAGGAAAGACCACAGTGTGGCATTGGGCTCCTCATTCACGATGCACTGGTCTCTGTCTGTCCACACCTCCAGCCCGATTAGAGGCACACGGATGTTCAGAGCTCTATAGAACTGGGCAGGATTTGGATTTATTTATTATAAAGTAAACCTAGCAAGAGCCATTTATAAGGCATTATTTCAATTTATTTTGTTTAATTAAGCAACAACAGAAATAACATAACATTTTGAAAATATCAAATTATTCTGGGTTGTTGGTGTGTAATCTTTCAAAGAAGTCCAATAAGAGTCCTAATTGACCTAGAAAACTGTATTGAAAGCTATAGAAAGAGAGAATTCCAATTATCCTTGGTGTTTCACTCTTGTATCGCGCGGGGGAGTTTGCCAGCCCCGGTCTCAGCCACTAATCACTTGTTTGAAACACAAAGCAGAGGAGATCAGTAATGGACCGCATTGAGACGTGTGATCCCGCCTGGCATTGCCCATTATCTTGTTGACTTTGGCCATTTGCAGTGGCGGTGAAACCATCAGCCTCACCTTATCCACGTAATTGGCAATTTCCATTATCCTGGTCTTGGTTTTCTCATAGTCCTTATTCTGACGCTTAAACTGTGAAAGGAGAGAGAAATGCATTAGTGATAAACAGACGACTACAATCTTTCAACGTTTTTTTCCACAGAAGATGAATTACCCATAACCCATTCTGTCTTTAGTCCATCAACGCAATTAGACCAATTACATAAAGCCGTTCTTTATGGTTACTATGGACTGTTACCATGACATTTATGCTGGTGATGGAGATGTGGTTTATTTCAGTCCAATGCCTAATGATGCACGACAGGTAGATGTCAGTGAAGATGGGTGTACTGTACATGAGGTTTCAAATATAGGGTCAGTAATAGTCCCCATGGTGGACAAGCAGGCTAATGCATATTGTTGTGAGGGCCCACTTTAGATACACAACTCTAAATGTGCATCACATTCAAAAGAACAACTTAAAATTCAATTGCAAAAAGATACTTGTGATGGTTTATTGATTATTTTGTTGAAGGAGATTGTAGAATTTGCATTTTTGCAGTTACGTGTTAAAAATGCTACTTGCACACTACTTGTGCAAAACTAACTAGAAACAAATGAATCAACAAATGAATCCCAGCAATCAGCTTCAGAAAATAAGAACTTACTTAAGTGCACAGTTAAAATTTTGGACACAAGTTAAGTGGTTCCTTTTAGATGATGTGCTGCTGCCAAATAAAAAACAAGTACCAATCAAATCACCCATTCTGTTGTATGCCCCAAGTAGCAATTACAATGCGCCACTGTAAACTGCTTTTTACAACTGACCATCATTTTTAGAGGCCATTGTCCACAGCTTCATAAAAATGCATATAGTGTTTTATATTCATTTTTAAAGGTGCGCTATGTAACTTTTCTGATGGAGGGCCCACTATGCCACCAGCTTGTCTCCATGGAGATTTTGTTGCTTTGCCTGAAATGTTCCACAGTATGGCATTAAGTGTATCTTTCTCCACAGAGACAAGTAGATGGCACCAGGTCAAGTTTGAGGTCAGATCTGTGGAGAGGCAACGCCGCTCACTGTAAAAAGTCATTTTTGAACAAAATAAACCCTCATAATTGAATAAATGCATGTTACATAACTTTAATACCTTACTTTAATAGTAGGTAATTAAAATAACGTTTCCATAGTGGCAGACCCCCACATAGTAATACATAGTGCTCCTTTAATTCCTTACATTTATCTTATTTACATTTTGACATTTGCCTAGAAACACCAAAAAGTGAATGATCTGATTTGCTAATATATTGAAAATTGTATTAGAAAATGGTGGATTTTTACCAGTGTATTGTCTGCCACTATGTACAGTTCCATGTACTTGGTGGTCCCCCAGGTATTCCTCTTTACCTGCAAAAAGATTTTTAAAAGCAGTTTGAAAAACAAGATATCCCTGAGTATTAACACGATGAGCAGCAGTGCTCTGAAAATTATCTCTTAACTTTCTATTAACTCCAAACAATGTTGTAATTATCCTGGTAATAGCCCCTGTGCTGGCAGACTGGCTTGGCTCCTGATGCCATTAAGGTTCTGACTAAAAACACTGCATCTATCATGGAGCAAATGAACACTAGGGATAAGAAAAGTGGTGGTATAAGTATTTGACAAGTTGGACAAGTAAAACAAGAGTTACGCATGTACGCAGCACATAAACACGTGGACAAAATTGTTGGTACCCGTCAGTTAATGAAAGAAAAACTCACAGTGGTCACAGAAATAACTTGAATCTGACAAAAGTAATAATAAATAAAAATTTAACATGTAAACTTGTTAGCTTGTTTTTTATGCTTTAGTTATCTAATTAACTGTTAATACCTTATGTTAACATACCAGACACATATTCAAAAAGCGTTGTCTATGATTCATGTAGTGGAATAAATATGTTATGTTAGCATAGTTATGTGATTAATTGTTGGTTATATTTGTTACAGTTCACTTATTTGACCAACAGATGGCGCTAGTGTGTTTGTAATACCTATAAGAAAATTTGCTTGACTTGTTTTCTTTATACATTTCATATTTTATTTTCCCTTATTTATTCATAATTTATAAGACTATAAAGGTGATAATTTTTCATTTGGAATAATATTCTAAATGTTTAGTTTCTCATAAGTCTAGTTTAAGGTCAGGAAAACCACTTCTTTTCTGGTTCAGCCTTTTATGCTAATGCAAAGTGTTACCTGACAGAGCACTACTTAAGAAACAATTGAGAAGCAAAATATAAAGTTTTCAGTTCACCAGTTTGTTTACTAGCAGGCCAAAGTGGTATGTATATTTTGCATGCGTTAATATGCAATTTTGAGTGTATATGTAATATGAGCCATAGCTTATGTTATAATTTATGTGTTTGCTAGTTCAATGGTGTGAACTATGATGAAGAAGTAAGACCACAGCAAACATCAGTGAAAAGAACTCTCCTGTCTCTCGTGTTTGTGGACAAGCCGGCATACTGTTAATATCTTACGTTAACATACCAGATACGTATTCAGTTCGTGGTCTGTGCTTTGTGTAGCTGAATAATATACCAGTAAATGTGTTACATTAGCATGCCATACTCCTATTCAGCGTGTTGTTCTCTATTTTATTGTTACCATTATAACTTGCCTTTAAAGATAAAATGTCTGTTCTTGGTCTCAGATTTTGTAAAATAAATTTCCCCCAAAAATGCAACTTACTTACTTTCTTTTTTTCTTCATTATTATGCATTTTTTCACTGGTGCGACTTATTCTCTAGAGCAACGTATAGTCCGGAAAATACGATACAATACTTTCTTTTTTTCTTCATTATTATGCATTTTTTCACTGGTGCGACTTATTCTCCAGAGCAACGTATAGTCCGGAAAATACGATACAATAAGTCAGAGAACCATAATTCTATGACATGCGTGTTAACTTCTATATCATTCCTTCTGACCGCCAGAGTGTGGACAAATAAAAGCAGACAGGCCAACTGAAGCCACTGGATGAGGTGCAGGCACATTCGCCAGCTTCTACACAGTGAAAGTACAGCTGCAGCACAGTTACATAGTATTCAGTGGCACACCCCTCAGTGCCACTCCACCAAGAGGTGGAGTGGCAAATAACTTTGGGAGGTTGAAGACCCCTGCATTCATATGCCTTTAGAATAGTGTCCAGAAACACTTTAAAATCACAATACAACAAATCAAAACATAAATAATTACAAATAATCATCATAAAATTAAAATTAAAACAAAAGAGTACAGAGTAAAAACCTTTCAGTCATATGCACAGCTAAACAGAACTGTTTTGAGCCTCAATTTAAACATTGTCAAAGTAGAGGCCTGTATCACATCTTCAGGAAGATTGTTCCAGGTTTTAGCTGCATAAAAATGAAACGCTGATTTCTCATGTTTAGTCCTGACTGGGCACCAGTCTGGAGGCTGGTCTCTGAAGTCCTCAGTGTGCGAGATGGTTCATATAGCGCTAACATGTTGGAGATTTAGTTTGGTGCTAGACCATGGAGAGACTTGTACACAAGCAGAGCTGCTTTAAAGTCTATTCTCTGAGCAACAGGAGGCCAGTGCAGAGACCTGAGCAAAGGACTTATGTGCTCCTACTTCCTAGTTCTAGTCAGGAGGAGCATGCAGAACCATATTCTCCCTGGCCAATAAGGACCCACTAACAACACTGTGATTGCTCCTGTGCGGCCTTAGCAGCAGAAAAGCATGAAGGAGGCACTCCAGCCATGGGTGTGCTAGTGTTTCCTGCCCAAATGGACTGTTCACTTTTAAGAGGGAAAACCACAGTCAACAATAAGTTGTTGCACTCGAAGCAAATAGATCTGCCTTCACCACACCGTACTTCCAGATTGCCTGTTCTACCACAGGGTTTAATCTTCACTCCCTTGGTTGTTGCTCCTGCCTTGAGAAAAAGTCTGCAGCACAGTTTTGCATGCCCAGCAGATGGAGTGCCCTGACAGCTCCCGAGCTTCTTCCAGTGAGTGATCGCTTGCAGCTCCAGCACATTTATGTGTTGAAGCCTCTCCTGAGGGCTGCAGACTCCCATGACCATCCTGTGGTTCTAAACAGCTCTTCAGCCTGTGAGTGACATGTCTGTGACTACTACTTCTCAACGACAAGAAAGAGAGGCCAGAGGAATGCCATTCCATAGAAACTCTGTTTCCCTGTGGAAGGAGATGTTGAGGGCAATGATGGAAGAGCTGCAAAGACATGTGCTGGTGCAGCTGTGGATGCAGGCCCAGACTGTTGAGGCAAATCTGTAATGGACGCAAGTAGAGAAGCCCCAGAGGTATTAAAAATTGCCAAGGCTAGCCTACAAATAGTAGCTGTTGAACACGAAGCTATATATATATGTGTGTTTTTTCAACAAAAAGTATTGTCTCACAGCATCCGGAGGACTGGGAACAGTTCCAATATGTCAGGCTCCAAATGTAGAAAGAAAAGTGTAATGGGTTTGACAGGTAGATATGGATTTTCTGACATCATCCAGGTCCATTTATTCTCGACCTATGTGCTATGCATACATGTAGATATCCAGGTCCACAGCACGCCCTCTCGCAGTCAGAAGGAATGAAATAGAACATTGGCTTGCAAGTATTTTTCCTGACTTTTGATAGGAACTTAGCATGTGAAGTTATATATCAACCAGCATGTATAGATATAATGTAAATAGATGTATGTTATTTGTATGATGTATGTTGCATCAGTTATACAGCTTGTATTTATATGGCAAAAATGTTCAAGAATGTCTGTCCTATAGGCAACAGGGGTAATTTTAAGACCACATAGATACAGGCTATATCATAAAAATGTCAGTGATGCAAAATATGATGGATTCAGCTCTAGAGAATATGGAGAGGCTGAGGAGGTTGACAGTTCACAGAGAAAAAATAGATGTACAGTATGTGAATGGCTTGATAATTGGTTATTTGGGTGGTTGTGATTGGTTGACAGCAATTGGCAGATGGCAAGAGGTAGGAAATACAGTTGCTTGATTTGGGACACTTTTAATATTTGCTTCCTTTTTTTTATTATCCACATCTTGTCCTAGTTTAATCATTCATCCATCCATCCATTTTCTTCCGCTTATCCGGGGCCGGGTCGCGGGGGCAGCAGTCTAAGCAGGGACTCCCAGACTTCCCTCACCCCGGACACGTCCTCCAGCTCCTCCGGTGGGACCCCAAGGCGTTCCCAGGCCAGCCGAGAGACATAGTCCCTCCAGCGTGTCCTGGGTCTTCCCCGGGGCCTCCTCCCGGTGGGATATGCCCAGAACACCTCCCTAGGGAGGCGTCCAGGAGGCATCCTGAGCAGATGCCCGAGCCACCTCAGCTGGTTCCTGTCAACGTGTAGGAGCAGCGGCTCTACTCCGAGCTCCTCCAGTGTGACCGAGCTCCTCACCCTATCCCTAAGGGTGCGCCCGGCCACTCTGCGGAGGAAGCCCATTTCAGCCGCTTGTATCCGCGATCTTGTCCTTTCGGTCATTACCCAGAGCTCATGACCATAGGTGAGGGTAGGAACGTAGATTGACCGGTAAATCGAGAGCTTCGCCTTCCGGCTCAGCTCCTTCTTCACCACAACGGACCGATACAGCGACCGCATCACTGCAGACGCTGCACTGATCCGCCTGTCAATCTCCCGCTCCATCCTTCCCTCACTCGTGAACAAGACCCCGAGATACTTGAACTCCTCCACTTGGGGCAGAGACTCACCACCCACCCGGAGAGAGCAACCAGGCCCCCTCCGGCCCCTGGCTGCGCCTAGAAATTCTGACAAAGGGCAGCCCTGGCGGAGTCCAACATGCACCGGGAACAGGTCTGACTTACTGCCGGCAATGCGAACACAGCTCCTGCTCCGGTCATACAGGGACCGGACAGCCCTTAGCAAAGAGCCCCGGACCCCATACTCCCAGAGCACCCCCCCCCCAAAGGACACCATGAGGGACACGGTCAAATGCCTTCTCCAGATCCACAAAACACATGTGGACTGGTTGGGCATACTCCCATGAGCCCTCGAGGACCCGATGGAGAGTACAGAGCTGGTTCAGTGTTCCACGACCAGGACGAAAACCACACTGCTCCTCCTGAATCCGAGGTTCGACTATCGGTCGCATTCTCCTCTCCAGTACCCTGGAATAGATCTTACCAGGAAGGCTGAGGAGTGTGATTCCCCTGTAATTGGAACACACCCTCCGGTCCCCCTTCTTATACAGAGGGACCACCACCCTGGTCTGTCATTCCACAGGTACTGTCCCCGACCGCCACGCGATGTTGCAGAGACGTGTCAGCCAAGACAGCCCCACAACATCCAGAGACTTGAGGTACTCAGGACGGATCTCGTCCACCCCCGGAGCCTTGCCACCGAGGAGCTTGCCAACCACCACCTCAGTGACTTCAGCCAGGGTGATGGACGAGTCCGCCTCTGGGTCCCCAGTTTCTGCTTCCTCCTCGGAAGACGTGACAGTGGGATTGAGGAGATCCTCAAAGTATTCCTTCCACCGCCCGACAACATCCCTAGTCGAGGTCAGCAGCTCTCCACCCGCACTGTAAACAGTGTTGGTGAAGCACTGCTTCCCCCTCCTGAGGCGTCGGACGGTTTGCCAGAATCTCTTTGAGGCCGTCCGATAGTCCTCCTCCATGGCCCCCCCGAACTCCTCCCAACCCCGAGTTTTTGCCTCTGTGACTGCCCGAGCCGCGGCACGCTTGGCCCGCCGGTACTCATCAGCTGCCTCAGGAGTCCCACGAGCCAACAAGGCTCGATAGGACTCCTTCTTCAGCTCTGCCCCTCTCTTCACCCGAGTGTCCAAGACACACGGTCGGAGGTCAGATGACACGACAACAAAGTCGATCATCAACCTCTGACCTAGAGTGTCCTGGTGCCACGTGCACCAATGGACACCCTTGTGCTCGAACATGGTGTTTGTTATGGACAAGCTGTGACTAGCACAGAAGTCCAATAACAAAACACCGCTCGGGTTCAGATCGGGGAGGCCGTTCCTCCCAATCACGCCCCTCCAAGTGTCACTGTCATTACCCACATGGGCGTTGAAGTCCCCCAGGACAACAATGGAGTCCCCGGTTGGTGCACTGTCTAGTACCCCTCCCAGGGACTCCAAGAAGGCCGGGTACTCTGCACTGCTGTTTGGCCCGTAGGCCGACACAACAGTGAGAGACCTGTCCCCGACCCGAAGGCGCAGAGACGCGACCCTCTCGTTCACCGGAGTGAACCCCAACATGAAGCGGCTGAGCTGTGGGGCAATGAGCAACCCCACACCAGCTCGCCGCCGCTCCCCGCGGGCAACGCCAGAGAAATGGAGAGTCCAACCCCTCTCAAGAAGTTGGGTTCCAGAGCCCAAGCTGTGCGTGGAGGTGAGGCCGACTATATCTAGCCGGTAACGCTCAACCTCCCGCACAAGCTCAGGCTCCTTCCCCCCCAGCGAGGTGACATTCCACGTCCCCAGAGCTAGTCTCCATGTCCGGAGATCTCTCTGCACCCGCCCCGCATGGCTCCTCCCGCAGGTGGTGGGTCCACGGGAGGACGGCCCCACGTCGTTCCTTCGGGCTGGGCCCGACCGGGCCCCGTGGGGAAAGGCCCGGCCACCAGGCGCTCGCTGCCGAGCACCCACCCCAGGCCTGGCTCCAGGGTGGGGCCCCGGTAATGCCAGTCCGGGCGACGTAACTGGCCTTGTTCTTTTTCTCTTCATGGGGGGCTTTAGTTTAATCATGATGTAGACTATTCTTGACCTGGTTTAGTCCAGGTGTAGTGCAGGTTTTGTATGTGGATTAAGTATTAGTTAAGTATTCATTTTGATGTGGCAAGGGAGCCCAAACCTGACCCTTCAAATGTCCAAAAGATATGCATCTTTGAGCCAAGAGTCAAATATAATAGTTGTTTAATACAATTCAAACAGATCCTGAACTTGTACACAGACACGTAATCAGCATCCCAATATTAATGGTTTTCAGCTTCTGGGTTTACCATTTTGAGGACTTTTCACAATTCAAAAGATATGATAGATTGGTTTAAATCGTCGATCAATATGGCAACAGTCCTGCTTTCTCATAATTCTGAAACCCATGGATAGCACCTCGCAGTAGCCGTAGGTTACATTCCACTGCAATGGCCTAGCCTCATTCAGACTCAACGCTATGAGAGCTATGGCTTTCCCCCAGAGATGTGTAGTGATGTTGTAATGAGTTTTTCTGCCCTCATATGAAGCTGTGCCATCTGAAGACTCATGTCATCTTCTCCCTGCTCCATGTGATCCCCACGGCTCTTAAATGAAATGAGTCAACCCCTGAGCGCTAATACTGAGAGGCAGGGGGCTTTATTATGGTGAACTCTGACCCCAAGAACTGGCCATGAACTGAGTAAGGCTCCTCTGTGGCACCACCATCTTCAAAGTCTCGCAGGGGAATGAAGATTGCATGTCGCTCTCCTGCTCACTTCAAATTGCAGTTCAGATCTATCAATTTAGTGTTGAGTGTTTTTCATGAAGAGGCATTTTGATAGACTTGTTTTGAATAAAAGTCTGAATTTATAATGGCTGACTTTTCTGTGTGCATGACTTTATGGATAGGAAATGTTTTCTAGTTGTACTTGCGTTCAATTGGATGTTCAGGGTGCTCCCTTAGTAACAGTGGTAGATGTACTAACTGTGTTGTTGTTGTTATTATTATTATTATGATTATTACTATTATTATTATTATTATTATTATTATTATTATTATTATTGTTAGGCTGAGCCTGGGACAATCTTCTCTGAGGGCCTGGAAAATGGCAAAAAATCATGGCTAATTTTGAGCAAAGACCCCAAGTAAAAATAATGAAAGGCGTCTCAGTAGCGCCACCTCAAACTTTGATTTTCATGAGGCCAATGGGAGCCCAACCCAAAAAATAATATTATGGCCCCGCCCTAAACCGTACTGGAAGTTGGCCATATTGGATCAAACCCAGGAAAGACAAACGTGCACACCATTGTACTCACACAATTTTCATCACACTTCAAATTTGGCCAAAAGACACTAAATACATGTGCAATTAAAGATTATCAACTACATTTTGAAGGGGCCTTATTTGTGATGGGACACAGTGTGAGAAAGTCACATAACTCTAGCTTTTATGGTTTAGGAGAAAAATAATGGGTCAAAAAAATGTCCTTTATTATTATAAATTTGTATTAGTATTAAATTGCATGTAATTCAGACATGCAGAGTCCTGTAGCCCGGCATTAATATACACTTTGTGCAAAATGAGGTTCCAAATGCAATGATATACAATTTCTATAGCTGTGGTATCAAATTGCCCTACAGCGTCCCCTTGAACATTTAAATGGGACCTAAAAAATTACTTTATCACAGACATATGAAATTTGACATGTACATCCGGCTTGTTATACTGAACAAAAAAGCCAATGAGGACATATGTCTAGTTACAATTGTGTTGCCAGGGCAATGTCCAACATTTGTGACAGAATTACAGGGGTTTTGGTTAACTGTGGTGAAAAAAAAATTGTTTCTCATAGACCTTTGAAATTTGCTACACATATTCCTCACATCATACTGAACAAAAAACCCAATGAGGACATATCTCTATTTCCAACCGTGCAGGTTAGGGTTAATACAGAATACAATGATTTGCAAATCCTTTTGAACCTATATTGAACTGAATAAACTACGAAGACATGATATTTATTGTTCAACCTGATAAACTTTATTGTTTTTATGCAAACATTCAGGATATTACCACATGGGCTCAGGAACACTTCAGGAAACCATTGTCAGTTAACACAATTCGTCGCTACATCTCCAAGTGCAAGTTAAAACTGTACCATGCAAAGCGAAGGCCATATATCAACAACACCCAGAAACGCCGCCGGCTTTTCTGTGCTGGAGCTCACCTGTGAGGGGCTGACACAAAGTGGAAATGTGTGCTGTGGTCTGACAAGTCCACATTTCAAATTGTTTTTAGAAATCATGGACGTCGTGTCCTGCAGATCAAAGAGGAAAAGGACCATCCGGATTGCTATCAGCAAAAGGTTCAAAAGCCAGCATCTGTGATGGTATGGGGCTTGCTAGGGGTGGCGATGGCCTTTATCGCCGTGCTTTTATTATTATTATTATTACTACTATTATTATTGGTAGTAGTAGTAGTAGTAGTAGTAGTAGTAGTAGTAGTAGTAGTAGTAGTAGTATTGTGTATCTCCTGTAGGCCTGTGTATCTCCTGTTCTAAACTATGCTGTTGTTGCGTGGGGGGCTAGACAAAGTTCAGCCTTGAATTCTTTGCAAAACAGAGCCATCCACTGTTTCCTGGGAGTGCACAAGTTTGTCCCAGTTTTGGCAGCTCAGGGTGGGCTTAATCCAAAAAAGTGTGATATGGTCAGATTGTGGAATCGAATTATTAATCAACCTGATGATAGAGAATCTAAAATGTCTTTGAATGGAGTAAGCCAAAGTCACCCTGGGCAGCAAAGCAACGGGCTGTTTTTGCTGAACTACAACTTCAGTATGTATCCCATAATAACTTGCCATGCAGCGTTAACAAAATAAGAGCAAAACTGATGTCCAATTATGAAGAGCAGTGCAGTGGCTGAATGGAATCTTCGCTAAAACCAAGTTGCAAACATATATTCAATTAAAAGATACATTTAAGACTGAATTTTCTGTCAGAGCAAATTTGAGTAGGAATCAAAGATCATTGATGGCAAAATTGGCTTTAGAAACTGGGAGGTTTTCTCAAACCATTGAAGAAGAAAGAGTTTGTGGTTTATGTGAGTTGGGAGAAGTGAAAAGTGAAGCTCATTTTTTGTTGTATTGTCCATTTTATGACAAATTTAGAAATCCTTTATTTAATGAAATGTTCACTCAATGCACTGATATGTTCTGGTGTAATGATGACAACAAGATGAAATGGTTGTTTAATTCGAATGGTTATTTCTATGTAAAGCCTGGAAGAAGCAGGAGATGAGTTTGTTTAAATGAGTCTATTGTTTTTTGTAACACATATCTGGACTATTGTATTTTGTTAATGGTGTCTTATAAGCCCATTAAAGGGCTCAGCATTTTTTGTATGCAAGGCACAATAATAAATTCAAATCAACAAACCAATCAAGTATTAGTATTAGTATTATTATCTGTTCAGCTTATTTTCTTGTTTACAAATGAAGGTTTGCTATAGAATTAATGGAATATATGAAATCATGTTCAAATAGCACCTTGATTCTTTTAAATGACTAGATAAAGTAAAAGTAACGAAAAGGTTTAATTTACGCAACAGAAAAAAATGGCAATCATACTGACTAAATGTTCTCTTTCTTGGATCCGACTGAGCTTTTAAGAAAATGTTAATTTTAATGACAGTTATTTATTACTAAAATGAAGCATCAATGAGTGCAGTAGAAGAGGAATTAGCCAGTAAATAATTAAGTATACACCATATTGTTTAAATGAATATAAAAAATTACTGTAGTTAAAAATAAGTCCATTACCAGTAGACATTAATATTTCCAGTTGATTCTGATCATGTGACCTCAGCTCTCATGCCCTACTAACACACAAGCAGAGTCTATTCCTGCACGTACAGAAGTCGGGCTTTGTGGTGACGAATGCGGTGCACTCACATGTCGTTCATGTGATTTATAATGAGTGCTCTGCAAGTGTAGAGCCATGTGGCCTTACTGCACCTGTAAGGCCTCATAAGTCCCACAGTCCTGGTTTAAAGTGTTCACATTTATAGTAACACAAGGCAGATTAGCACAAGGGGGGCATTTGTGTCAAGAAAACACTTTCAGATTACACCTACTAAGGATCACAACTGACATGTGACAAATACACAAAATATAAAAACATAAAATTGTAATCAGTTATTAATTAGTAGGCAAAAAAAATAATTACGATGCCTAGTGATTTTGTGACAGCATTTGGCAGAATATCTCAGTTAAGTTAACTGCATAGCATGGCCATTCACTGCATCTGAATTTATAAATTAGCTTTGAAACTTCAAATCTCCTACATGCCATTAATATGATCAAACACAACCCATTAAGGAATTAAAGATTACATTAAGCCAGCTCGTTTTTGGATTATAAGAATTTTCTAGGTTTAACACTACAGCAAGTAATGTGTCTAGATAGCAGGAACTTTTCACTCCAGTTTGGATGTAGAACATGTTATTATATTATGTCTTCATGTACTTGAACTATAATGGTTTTCTCTTATCTCTATTATTTTGTTATTGAATTTTGCCACATTTCTCATTGTGGTGTCATCTCACACATTAACTGGTTTAAATTCACTTCCTTTCCCTTCTTGGTCATGACTTAAACTTGTTCTTGACTGTAAGTAGATCTGACATCTGTGCAGTGGCGCAAAATGGAAAAAAATATTTCAAATGTAAGTGAAACAAAAGTATGAAATGAGTCTTATAAACTCCTGCTGTGAACCAACTGAGCGTGTGCAAACTATTCTCAGTGTGTAGTCATATGGAAACCTGCTCCAGAGGCCTGTCGCACCATAATTCAGTCATTTCCACTGTAGCCGCTGCGTTTTATGGCCCAAAATGGCACCTTCGGCATTTCAACACTGGGTTTACATATGACTAAAAGAATCTCCTCTGCTGGAGTGACTGTTATTATATTTTAGGGCAGCAAAAGGCTGAAGTTTCAACATTACTTTATATACGCAAGGCTTGGGAAAGAAATTATTGATGGCAGAATGATTAAAAACAATGTAATACTAATATAGTCACATAGCACTTAAGGAGAATGAAAGAGCCCTGCAATACAAGGCTCAGGTGTTTTCAGCCAAATTCCTGATGCTGCTGGAGTCACGATTCACATGAGATACACAACATTCAGGCAAGAGAAAAACAACTGATTAGGGCTGGGCGTTATATATATATATATATATATTTTTTTTTTAATCTAAATTTTTTCCCCCATATTGATTGATTTGTTTTTTCCATCTTATTGAAAATACAGACAGGTGGACTTCAGGCATATAAAGAGCAGGGTGTTTTTATTTGGTGTTGATTGGACCAATAATTCTAGAGAAATACACATTTAAAGTGCGGAATGAGTTTGGACAATATATTAAGCCTAAAAGCATACACATGTTGCCACTATTGGCAGAAACACCTGCGAAGTCTATGTGCTAAATTAGGTCCTAAGTTTCACTCATAAACAGTGTTGGGCAAGATCCTTCAAAAAGTAATTAGTTATAGTTACCTGTTAAAAACTGTGTTACTGTCAGATGAACTCTTTAGTTACAAAAAAAACCCAAACCTCAAAAATACCCCCCGGCGGTTTTTACAATTAAAAACAATCTATATTCAGCCTTATTTCTTCTGAAAATCACCAAATGCGCCCAGAGCCAGCGTTATAAGCTATTTTCATCAACAGAGCTCAAAATCCCCAAAATGGACTCACAACTGTACAGGCATAGCAACACAGAGCAAACTACTGTGTACTACAGAGCAGACTGTGGCCAAAGTGCATTTACCAAACACACAGATATCAGAACATTACAAACATGTGTATGCCACATGACAGCGCTTATATACTTGTAAAACCAGAGGTGAATCAACAAACAGATATTAGATTAGCTGCACTTATGATAAGTAGCAATAGCAGAGGGCTGTGTCAACTATCGCATCGCTGTTGTCTTTTTAGCGATCTGTAAACTGCAAACATATGTGTCACTACCACTGTAATCATATGTTTATAGTC
Source organism: Periophthalmus magnuspinnatus (assembly GCF_009829125.3). Classification (NCBI taxonomy): domain Eukaryota; kingdom Metazoa; phylum Chordata; class Actinopteri; order Gobiiformes; family Gobiidae; genus Periophthalmus; species Periophthalmus magnuspinnatus. The sequence goes on from NC_047143.1 coordinate 18,710,058, forward strand.
CCATCACAAAGACTTGCCAAATAATGCCAAGAATTAGCATATTTCTTTATGCTTGCTGAAAACAGCGAGTATTCGACTGTGTGCCAGCACTAAACCAATGAGGGATGTCTTTACGGCCACCTAGCACAGCTTCTGATTGGTCACCTTCAGTCAGTTTTAGCCAATCACTGTCTTTGATCCCTCGTCTCAGTCTTGTTGGCAAAACTTTGCAGCTCCTCTGAGTGAGACAGGAGAGCTGAGTCTGATCTGTCACCTGGTGAGACTCACAGTAAAATAACGAGCTCCGTTACACTGACAGTAAGTATAACAGCATTACAGCAGAGGGAAGGGTCATTAGTTAGATTACTTGTTACTGGTAAAAGTAATGCCGTTACTAACACTGTAATACTTAAATGGCATTATTCCCAACATTGCTCATAAATGGTGAGAAAATAGATGTTTAATATTCGTAACTTGGATTATAATGATAGGAAGCACCAGGGGAAAGAAAAAGAGGAGAAAAGGTAAGAAGCTGTGGCTGTCACACTAGATTTTTTGTCAGATTCTGAAGATTTAAGTACAGAAGACATGTAAGGGACATAAAGAGACATGCCGTGGCCCTGACTCAATGCTTTCAACTAAACAAGAAAGCTGTGTCTCTTTAGTACCATGCGTTCTTATTGCCACAGGATTGGCTGAAGACCTGTTGAATAAAATGTGCTTGCCTTATCATTGAGGATGACCAAAGTTTAGATCATGATCTATCGATGTTTTGATTTTTGGCACAGCCCTACAACTGATTATTAACAGTAAAAGAAAACATCTATTCTGTCAACTAGACAAAAGTTTAAAACGTTTGTTCAGTTGACAGAATTAATTTTTTTCTTTTGCAATGGACCATACCTGGACCATTGAGGGATTACACAGACAACTGATTATTAAGTTGTTGGAAGAAAGGGTTTGCCCCACATTGCTGTCACACACAGAGAAATCAATACTTTCTCACCATTTCAATATTCATTGAGTACCTTTATATACCTTTCTTTTTTCCCCTTATTTTTCTAAAATAACCTGTCATTAGGAAAAAGAATCCATTTACTGCGAGCGAGTGTTGTCTTACCCTGGAGTGAAAAGAGGATATCTGATTGGACAGTAGCATGTTGTGAGGGTGTCCATGTCCGCAGTTGCCACGGGTGATGGACAGCTGGTCAGTGCTGAACAGGGAGTGGTCCTCTCCGCTCACAGGTTCCAGGTAGAAGTTGTGACTGGAGTTCAAGGATATCAGGCCCCTGCAAATCCACAACAGGCTTGCATTTGAAATCAAAGCTGTTTTGGAGCCTATCATATTTGAAAGTAGTTGAGCCCAGGACAACTTTATGAATTCTTTCTCTGCTCTAGCCTTGAGCAAGAATGACTCTCACAAGCTTTGAAGAGCAAGTGTTCACACAACTATATAGCATGGAAAAAGAAAGTCATCATTTGGTAACAATTTGATGATATAATTGTTGTACGCATGTTGATATTGTCGATCTAAAGTGCTCAGTTTTTTCTATGAGTTCACATCACACTGTGACTTGTGTTATTTGTTAAATCTGGCTGTCACTCACTCAGAGAAATGACGGATGCTGAACAATAGGAGGAATGGGAAGGTAGGAGTAGGTATCATGTGTTTGTGTTTGCAGCACTGGACAGAAAAGCACTAAAATGATGGTTTGATGTTATATGAGATTATTGTTATATTGTTGCACATGTGTCCACTAACAGTTGAGATATAATAACACATCAGAGCGATGGTGGCCACAAAAGCTGACCATAAGGAGGGACATATGTGCACGGACAACAACAGCTGCTGCTAACATGGCATTAAATACAGTCAAAAGATTTCTGTGGGAATACACTGTGGTATTAACAAGCTCAAAGCAGGTGCCAATTGCGGGCTCTTTCATCTGCTTATTAGAAAAAGCAATGTCCCATTCTTTCTTCAATGTTTCAGCAATTAGTGTCATTAATAAGTATTCATTTGTATGTACTAAGAGTGTGAATAAACTGGGAAAATGCTATTATAAAGTTTACTTGGTGGATAAGAATACAAATGATTATACATTTGTGGTTTAAAATGTTCCTCAGTCATTGCTTACAATCCCCTAGTTTTGTCTCTAGCAAATGTCTCACTGAACTCCAGTTAACATTGGTTTGGACAGGTCTTGTAGTGACAGGCTTTCCCATTTCTGTCTCTCCTCTGTGTTCTCTCTGATTTGCTGTCAACACTGTGTCTGTGCACTTGGCTGTGGTCCAGATCAGCACCACGGACAGAGCCCCTCACACAACCCACTACTGCACACACATTGGAAAAATTACATTGACTTACATTCATTTCCTGGTGACCTTAACTATAATCACTACTTGCATAACCTTAAGTTAAACCCTAACCTTAACTTACTACATTTTTTTAACTTTACATCATGTTTTTGATCTAATAACAGATTTACGTTATGGGAACCTGATTTTTGTCCCCATAAGGGAGGCAGGTGCCCATATAAGTGTATAAAAAAAAAAAGAAGCTTATCCCCCCCCCCACACACACACACACACCCCCACCACCACCACACACACACACACACACACACTTATCACACAGGAGTTCTCATTTCAGATTAAGTGCTGCTGAAACCCTGCTGAGCACACTTGATACCTCAGTTATTGCATCCAACTCATAAACATTTTAGCACTTGCTTCCCCTGAGTTTTACTGTGCAACACTATTTGAATCAAAATGTTAGATTTTACAGAGGATAAGAGTCACAGTATAAATCCCTTCTTAGTGTGGAATGTTCCACAGTATGGCATTTAACTTATTTATCTACATAGACACAAACAGGTGGCATCACCTGGCCAAGTTACTGGTTGGATCTGTTTGAGGCAAGGCTGCTCACAGTTAGAATGCATGTTTTTCAAGATATTTTATATAATAAAAACACCTGTAATTGAATAATTGCAAGAGAGTGTTAAATGAATGTAAATGGATTTCTAGCCTAACCAACTCTACTCTGGGTTAATAAGAACAAGATATTCACATTCTCAAAATGAAATTCAAGCTACTGTCTGCTGATCTATTTCACAAATTACTTCCTACTGGAGTCAAACTCAATCAACTGTATTCAAATGAACATGAAACGGGCTCTTTCTGACTTCTAGCTCAAATTATTTTCCAATAAACAGCAAAACATAAACACAAGATTTTTACTCTTTGAAGCTAAAATATTTTTCATTTCAAAAACATGAATCTAAAAATCTATGCTTTTCAGCACTTAATCAAGCAGAAGTGGTGTCTTGAACCCTTTGCCGGGTCTGGACTAGAGCTAGATTAGAACTTCTAGATATTCAATGGCAAAAACAAATAAATTAAAAACATTTTTTTACTCTCACTTGGTGGCCACAGTTAGAATCAGTTACCTTATCTTGCAATCATACTCTTTGTATATAAAGCTGAAACATAGCTTCTAATTCAGGGTAAAAGAGTTTAGTTAGTTATTTAGCTAGTTAACCTATTAAGCACTTTCTTTCAAATTTACTCTTACTCTGTCAGCATTCTTGGCTCCAACTCATCAAATCTAACCCTTTTCTGACATTTAAAAAAGTGCACTATTTTCTCATTCAAATATACTAGAGTGGGAGGCTAATTGTGCACATTAGCAACACTGTGGTGAATAACCCAAGGACAACACAATAATTGTTGTACAAGGCCCTGAGCGCTTGTCACTGGGAAAGTCAGTCTTGCTTGAAATTGACTTTATGCTTTTATTGACATGGCTCCACATTAGCATCTCTTCATGACTGTTTGTATAACCTCCTGCACACACCACACGCTAACTATGCCCAACCATTTTCTGTTTGATTTCATTTATTGATGTTCATTTGACACAATTATTTGGAAATTGGACAACAAAGAAAAATGTGAGAATGGAGGCCCTTAGGACATTGTGCATAACAGTGTTGTTTCTATAGAATTATGCTGATGATCAATAGCAAAACCTGACTTGCAGCAATACTTGAATTGCAATAGTAAAGATGCAACACAAACCTAGTCTTTTAACTAGAAATTACGTACTTTTAGTATAAAATTAATTTCTTTCTGGTGTAATATTTAAGTACAATTTGGGCAAATGGATGGAGGCAGAGGAAGCAGTCCGGTTGTTAAGCTGTTGATTCATACAGTATAAAGATGTAGAGCAGCAGAGAGGGAATAAATTATAGGATATATAAAAAACAACTACTTTTATTCACTTTTTTGTGATTATTTAAAAACGAAAATCAGATTCGGGGTTATACAAATGTTAGCAATCCCTCAAAAATACTCGTTATAGTGAAATTCCACTATGAAGAAGTAGGGCTAGCAGTTGTGCAGTTTTGACAGTCAGTGGACCATTTTCTACATGAATTAGTCTATGTGCAACTGCTCGCACATGCCTTTTCAGGTCTACCCATACATTTTCAATAGGATTGAGAACACTGACTTTGTTATCCTTAAGCGACTTTGTAACCAGTTTGGCAATATGCGTCGGGTCATTGTCCATTTGGAAGACCCATTTGCACCCAAGCATAAATTGGTTGACAAAAGATGTTGCTTCAGTATTTCCACATAATGTTCTTTTCTCATGATGCCATCTATTTTGTGAAGTACACCAGTTCCTCCTGTTGCAACTCCCGTATTTCACAGTTGGGGTGGTGTTCTCAGGCTTGCAAGCTTTCCCCTTTTTTCCTCCAAATGTAGCAATGCTCATTAAGGCCAAACAGTTCAATTTTAGTTTTGTCAGACCATAGGACATGTCTCCAAAAATAAAGGTCTTTGTCCCTATGTGCATTTGCAAAGTATAATCTGCTTTTGTTTCTTTTGGAGTAACGGCTTCTTCCTGGCAGTGACCTTTCTGCTCATGTCGGTACACTTATTTCATTGGGGATAATGACACACTCTTAGCAGCTTCAGCCAGCATCTTCACAAGGTCATTTGCTTTTGTTCTTGGGTTGATATGCACATTTTGGACCAAAGCACACTCATCTCTGGGACACAGAACCTGTCTCCTTCCTGAGCGGTATGATGGCTGGACATTCCCAAGGTGTTTATACTAGAGTATAATTGTTTGAACAGATGAATGTGGCACCATCAGGCATCTGGAAATTTCACCCAAGGATGAGTCCACAATTGATATCTTGGCTGATTTCTTTTAACTTTCCTATAATGTTACACAAAAAAGCAGTGTTTTTCAGGTGTGCCTTCAAATACATCCACTGGTGTGCCTCTTATTAACTCAAAAGTTGTTAAAATCAGAAGCGTCCAAAGACATGACAACATCATCTGGGTTTTCCCAAATTGTAAACTTGAAAAATTGTCTAAAAAAATCCTTCTCTAATTATTCTAGCATTTAGGAAACAGAAATAATTTTGGTAATCCTAATTGACCTAAAACAGGAAAAGTTTAGTCTGATTTCATGTCAGACAGAGAAAAAATACACTGCCTGACCAAAAAAAAGTTGCCACCCCCAAAAAAAAGTCACATACTAATATTTCGTTGGACCGCCTTTAGCTTTGATTATGGCACGTATTCGTTGTAGCATTGTTTCGATTTCGCTTCTGCAATGTCACAAGATTTATTTCCATCCAGTGTTGCATTAATTTGTCACCATGATCTTGCATTGATGATGGTAGAGCCTGACCGCTGCACAAAGCCTTCTCCAGCACATCCCAAAGATTCTCAATGGGGTTAAGGTCTGAACTCTGTGGTGGCCAATCCATGTGTGCTCCCTGAACCACTCTTTCACAGTTTGAGCCAATGAAATCTGGCATTGTCATCTTGGAATATGCCCGTACCATCATGGAAGAAAAAATCCATTGATGGAATAACCTGGTCATTCAGTATATTCAGGTAGTCAGCTGACCTCATTCTTTGAGCACAGACTGTTGCTGAACCTAGACCTGACCAACTGCAGGAGGCTCGTACCTGTTTGCTTAGTTGAATCCAGGTGGCGACTTTTTGGTCAGACAGTATACGTTTTTTATAGTGTATGTAAATTTCTGGTTTGTATGTAGGTAGTTTCTTTTACTTGTCCCTGCAGGTAGATCAGCGATAAGTAAAAGAAAAAAATAATACAGTGTTCTACAAACAAACAACAGTGTATTTTATCTATCCTTACAAAACTTTGAAAAGTTGTAAGTTTTCTTTTTATAGTATCCTGTATGGATTTTTGTCATCAATAATATAGTGTACTGTTGCCATACCTGACTCCCGTGCATGTGCTGAGAGCCACCCAGGAGTCGGGATGCCCCCTCACATGGCCGTGGTAGAAGCAGTGGTCCTGAAACACAACATTCACATGTCACATAGTTCATCTCCACCTGCAGGAAGGCTCCGCAGCTCATTCTGGTGTCATGATAATATTTACGGAGACGTGCCCAGGCTGCAGCCCATAAGCAATCAATGCACTCAGTCAATTCAGCCGTCTGAGTGTTCATAAAAGCAGACAGTCACAGCAATGTCAGTGTCACTGCATCTTCTGAGCACCATGGAAGAAAACCTCATTAGATATAATGAGGATCTCACATGAGCTTCAGCTCCAGTTTAAAAGACACATTGAAGACTCGATGTGGAACGTAATAACAAATACTTAAGTTATTATAATTCAGTAGATTTTTTTGGTGTTTTTTGAGTAGCTTGGGGTTTATATTTTAAGCAATCTTCCCAGTGCACTGTTCCCGCTGTCTCGGCTCCTCTTAAATGCACATAACACTGCATAGTACTGCATTCTAGTACTTCTGATTGGCCAGAGATCAGAGATTCAGCTTTAAACGGTTAAATTAATCAAGTACTATTTAAAAATATGAGCTACAATGCAAAAAATATTAAAATGAAACTAGTATTAGTTTTTTCTGTGTACTTTTTAGTTTTTTGTACAGAATAACATAGCTTAGAATAACATTGACAGAAGCATAAATCAGTACAAACTGTCAGAATAGATGTGTATGTTCAGTATTTAGTCTGTTAGCTGGCACTATGTACACATGTGTCATTTGGCTAGCAGATGTCTATACATATTCAAACAGGAGCAAACAGATTTACACTTTTTATGGCTCACATATAAATCCGAAGTACTCACATTTCTAGGAATTTGCATACAGTATTTCTCAACAATCCTTATGTAAATTTCTCTCAAACTGGTGGACTAAAGTCATTTTTCAGATCCTTTCAGAAGGGTGTTATGTTTTTTCTTTAGTCTTTAGTCACAGTAGATTTTAATGTACATGTGGATAATGTGTTTGACAGAAACTCTAAAGAGCTCAGTGCTCTCCTTGAAACCTTTGGTCTGACTCAGCATGTCAGCGAGCCCACCCACAACAGAGGGCACACCCTGGACCTGCTCATTACAAAAGGAGTAAATATTTCAAATGTCAGTGTGGTGGACGTTGCTCTGTCTGATCATTTCTGTGTCTTCTTTGACCTGTCTATTATTCCCAAACCAACAGCTGGTCCTGCAGTTGTTCGAAGGACACATAAATGATAACACAGGGGCACTTAGAAGTGACTCACTTTTGCACCTGTCCTCAACAGTTTGCTATCACCACTCACTTGCAAACTAATATGTCACTTTAATCTGGAACTTTTCCAAGAGCTTTGAAAACTGCGGTTATCAAGCCTCTCCTAAAGAAGAGCAGTCACAATACTGAACAATTACCGGTCCATCTCAAATCTGCCGATTTTTCTTGAAAAAGTTGTTTACCAACAGCTTATTAACTTTCTCCAAATGAACAACTTCTTTGATGTTTTTCAGTTAGGTTTTAGACCCCACCATAGCACTGAGACAAAATGACATCCAACTGAACACTGATGCAGGCAAAGTCTCATTCTTGATCCTGTTAGATCTGAGTGCTGCTTTTGACACTGTCGATCATGAGATCCTCTTACAGAGACTAGAGGACTGAGTAGCCATCTCTGGTAAGGCAGTAAACTGGTAAAAGTCCTATCAAGAAGACAGAGAGTACTGTTGAAATTGAAAAATGTATCTCAGATAAAATGGCCTTGAGCTGTGGGGTGCCCCAGGGGTCAATCCTGGGACCTCTGTTGTTCAGTCTCTACATGCTGCTGTTAAGCCAGTTAATATAGTTGTGCCCTACCACAATTATGTAGATGACAATCTGATATATGCCTCACTGGCAGCAGGTGAATATGGACCAATGCATCCAACAGATCAGTGTGTGGAAGCAAAACAACTTTCTCTAGCTAAACTCAGATAAGTCTGAAGTCATAATCTTTGGCCCACAGAAACAAAGAGAAGGTGTCTGCAGTCACCTCCAGTCTCTCTCTCTGAAACCTTCAAATCAGGTTAGAAATCTAGAGGTAATAATGGACTCAGATTTGAACTTTAACAATCACATCAAATCAATAACATCTGCAGCTTTTTACTATCTAAAAAAACATTGCAAAAATCAAAGTTATACTGTCAAAACCAGATTTGGAGAGGCTTATTCATGCATTTGTCTCCAGTAGGTTAGACTACTGTAATGGCCTGCACACTGGCCTGCTCACTGGCCTGTCCAAACGAGCGTTAAGACATCTGCAGTAGTCCAGAACTCTGCCGCTTGGGTTCTGACTAGAATTTGTTGTTTTGTGATTTTAATGTATTTCTTCTCTAAAGCACTTGAAATTACTTTGTGTACGAAAAAACTTGCCTATTTAACAATGCATCAGAAATGTCTGAAAATGTGCCTATAAATGTCTTGGTTGAGGATCAAATATTGCACAAGAATGGACCGTAATCTTAACTACAAAGGGTAGAGATATGACTTTATGCTCTTTGTTTGGGAGATTACACAACAATATGTTGATAGATGACACACTCAATATTCAAATTTTGCATATCTCCAAAACAAAACCGGTGATATTATACATTTTCAATATATTCTCTATGTTCAATGTCAAGAATTAACAAATACAAGAAAGTACAATGATTGCTTTTTGGCAATGGGAGGTGACATTGTTGTAAACCTCATCCCAACAGAGGCGGCACCTCCGATGGATAGTTGCAGTGGATATTTTTTTATTTGAACCAAAATAGCGCTGCCAAATCCTGCATGTAAGAAAATACAATTGGAGGACAAAGTAAGCAGAGTGGGCATATGCTGAATGACGGTGAAAATGCAGACTGATCAGCAAAATGGTGCCTTGAAAATAAGCTATCAATGATAGCTCAAACATGCATGAATCATTACAAATACAACGTTGGACTAAATCTTGAGGGGGAAACAACTATAACAACTACATATTAAAAGCTCTAAAAAGTACATTTTTACATAATCTGTGTGCTGTAAACGATATTTAATTTTAGTTTTCCAATTACCTCTATGAGAATGATTCAAACTTTATATTTTCACCTTGAACAATGACTCATAAACACAATTTTATTAGATGCATTCAATTCGGTTTGATTTCATTATGAACTCATCTACATAGCGTTATTATTTATCCCCAAATTCAATTAAACCTGCTTCAGCGTATAGCCCGGTCCAGTGATAGTGGCTCCGTGTCTCTGTCAGCTTAGCCGAGCGTGTAATAAGCTCATTCAGTGAACAGCAGCAGCATCAGCAGTGCCAACATCAGCTGTCAGACAAGCCCCCTCCCTACACTAACTCCCCACTCTACGGCTCAAACTAGCAATTAGCCCAGTCCGATGTCCAAAGGTCCACTAGGTTGTGAGAAAGCGGATAGATTAAATAGATGCAATTGTTCTCAAACATCAATCAAATGTTAACTAAAGTCAGAAATGGGGCACTAGTAACATTAGGTACATTAACACCGAGGAAAAATTTAAAGGTGTACTATGTAACTTTTTTGTTTGAGCGCCCGTCATCAGTTTTTCCCCATGGAGAGGTAATTGTTTGCCAAGAATATTCCACAGTATGGTATTAAACCTCTGTATTTCCAGGATGACATGCAGGGCCAAGCTACAGGTCAGATATGTGGAGAGTCGACTCTGCTCACAGTAAGAATGCATGTTTTTCAAGGTATTTTGATCAATTAAAACACCTATAATATTCTGTTACATAACATTCTGTTAAATGTATTTTTTAAATCAAGTACTTGCTTGATTACACACTGGTTAGATGCTAAAACTGCATTTTGTTGCACCGTACTTGTACAATAACAATAAAGTTGAATCTGAATCTGATCTATAATTGAACAAATGTACAAATAATGCCATATTGTGAAAGATTCCAGGGATTGCAATCAATTCTACTGGAGACCAGCAGGTGGTCAGTTTCATCTTAGACATGTTGTTTGAATAAGCTCACTCAACAGCACAATTGCTCTTGCAATAGAGGGAGAATGGTTCTTACTGCCAACCTTGTCTTTTGTGGTCTTAATATACCATACATTATCGGAGTCGCTGTTGATATCGAGTTTGCCATGAAACAGCTTTTGAGCTGAATCACAAACTACCTCCAGGTAAGATTCAGTCAGTTAAACATAGACAAATGGCCTAAGCAAGAAGATTTATTAGAAAACACTTATATAATAAATTATGCCAAAATGAACTACTAATTTTCTTCACTAGGCAATTGAATCTCATTTGTATTGTAACCTGAGGCCTTCTACCAAATTGACACCGAACAATAGAACATAATAGAGCTTTTTAAGTATCATTATTCAATTACGAAGTAGCACAAAAGAAGGGCATTAAATAATTGGTGCTGTTCTTGCTGTTGATGATTTGTCATTGGCAGAACAGTATGATGAATTCAGTCTTCTCAGAACTTGCTGCAGATCACAATGAAGAGCATATGAGACCAATTACAAGCCATTAAATTCGAAAACTGAGTGGTAATAGCTTCCAAGAGAGTGCAAAAGTGAGGGAAACGTGTACGTTTTCATGGCATTCAAAATCACCTGAACTATTTAAAACTTGAAAAATAATATGTCACAATCTTCTCTGTGACAAAGACGGCTTCTCCAGTGTCTTCTGATGTTGTTGATGATTTTTCACCTATATTGAAGCCAACTTTGAATTCAATTTTATTTTTAAAACAATGCAGACATAAAACCACATGCTTTTACTGACATGGATTGGCAATATACATCTCAATAAAAAATCCCAAGCTGGCGATTATAAATTACTGAATCTTGAACTTAATTATGTAGAACTGCTTTAAGAAAACAATATTCATTACCCTGCTTTGAAGAAAACAGATCCACCAGTTCAAGCTAACTTCATAAACTAAATCACTTCATTGAGTTCATTGTTTCCCATTGACAGGATTCAACTTTTCGAAGTTGTAGGATTTACACAACTTCCCTGTACTTTATATGGAGACTATTGTCACCACCTCTTCCACTAAATGAGAAAAATTGGCCTAAAGTAGCCAACTGGATTTAGATCAAATTAATACCCTAGCAATGAGCGAGCACTTTTCAGGCCACAATAAGTGTGGAAGCTCTTGGTTCACTTTGAAAGTCTGCCGTAACAGACAGGTGCAGATGGAACTAATCACTGGACTTTAGAGAGGTGCTGGAGAACTTTTAACAAAATGTTAGTTTTGATAAAAGTGAGGGGAAAAAAATGAAACAGTTAATCTCATATTTTCTCAGTTTTCTTGTACTTTCTTCAGGATAAATATCAAAATCTCAAATATCTTTGTACCAGTAATTTGTTTGGCAAACATGAGAATTTAGATACAGATATATTATTACAGGTGATTCTCAGATTCTAGAATTCCAAAAAGTAAATGTGTAATCCGTCTATCAACTGACAGATTTAACTTTTGGCTTTTACTATAAAAAGTAAATTAACAAATGTTGAATCTGATTATTTCCCCTAGCGACTAAACTCTAAAACTTGGTATTACAAACAAAAATCTGCATTTAACAATATTCATTTTAACTGCACCCAACTGTATTGAATATTCTTATGCTATGTGAATCAATGAATGCTGTGATATCATCTAGAACACAGCAATCGTAGTAGGAAGAAAGAATTACTAGCTAAAGCAAGACTAGCATGCTATTAAATTGACATAGCAAGACAACATAGCAACAACAATTTCAGTATAGGTTGTTGCAGAAAATAGACTAATTCAGACTTTGAGACTAGATATTTGTCTGTGATCTTAGATAATGGGTATATAATTTTCACACTTTTGTACATCTGTTTTGATTGTACTAACAATATATACCTCTATGAAAAGCATAAAATGATGTTCTTAAACACTCTGCAATAGTAAAGATAAGACTTTTGTAAGCTCTTATACAATCACATTTCAAGTCCATGTTATCTCCAGAATCTAATGTTTTTATGTATTCATACTTTTATTAACACTTAACACTATCTGATTGAGTCATTAACCTTTCATACAAGATATATGAAGTAATTTTTGCTTAACCATATTTTATAAGTTTGTCCAAATCCGCCGCAGGAAGTAGGCCCTAGTCCACATTCCATAGTGTTTAAACTCGTACAGCTTGTTTCCCTGCACAGATGTGATTGCCGATGTCTGTTTATGGTGGAACAGACTCCACTCCACCTGCCCACTCAGAGCAGTCCAACACATGATTTGACACGCAGCCCGCGGTGCTCATTTAAACATCAGTCCTCCGCCACAACTAAACTGGGCACATTTGAATTGGAAGCGATAAGAGCCAGGATCCACGGAGGCCAGTGCCAAACCTGTCATTTACTGTCAGTGGTGTGGCTAGGCAAATGATATAAACACATCCACAGTTGTCTTCGGACTTATTTCAAATTCAGATGATATTGTGAATTGCTGTCAACACTGCTACTCTACCATTTGAAACATTATATTATCCACAACACTGGGTCTGGTGGTTGTGGAGTAAAATAGAAAGTATGTTATTTTTTTACTTTTTGAATTTTGCCCAAAATGAATTGCCACCAGGAAGTCTGGGTTTGTTCATTGGTTACAAGTTCCTTTCTGAAATTGTGGAGCAATAAATTATAATTATTTGTGAACATTGTATTGGAGTATCCTTAAAGGGCCTCTATCCAATTTTTTCCATATATTTGAGCAAAAATTGCCTTTTGTGCCTATAATAAATTGCCAATGTATAAGCAGCTCTTGTATAAGCAGCTCCTGAAGTCAATATAAGTCAAATGCAGACACACTGTCTGCATCTAATTATAAAGCAATTAATTGTCCCATAATCAGGAAGTGCCCATTAGCATGCTAGTTGTTTTATCGTTATGGCACAACTCTGCATTGGTCTCTGTGAGAGCTTATCATAGTGAATAATTAGGATACTCATGAATGTGAAGAATAACTTTGGGCCAATACAAACCATTTAAAATGTGCTAGGTGTGTTTTTCAGATTTTTAAAGCAGCAAAAATCCGGTACAGTACCTTTAAGTTTAAAAATGCAATTATTTAGGAGAAAAGCAGTTATAACTTCCTCTTATTTGATCCCTGAAAGTTTCCTGTTGTAGCAAGTATGCCCATCACAAACGTTACATACATAGTTCATAGTAGTTCAATTCCCTTACCAGAGTAATTATTTTAAATAAATAAAGTAAGTTCAAAGTATGTTTGTGTAAACCCTCAGTTGTCCAGGTCTGATCCATAACAAAACAAAATGAAACCTCTTCACTCCTACAACGATTTGTCCAGTTGACAGATTTAAACTTTGTCTTTTGCTAAGTTCAAAGTAGCTGCTTGCGTGCATCCTATGGGTGTATTCCATATTCTGTGTATCATGTAGTGGCCAATATTAAGTTTTAAGTTTGAAACTCAAATCAGAGAGCTTCAATACTTGATGTGTGAGTAGGAGAAGAAGTACATTTCTTGTCCTAACTACTTACAGTGCTATTCTGGTTGGCCAGTGTCACCAGCTGGCCCTCCTCTGTGTAGTAGGTCTCTGTGAAGTCTGGACTGAGGAGCTCCCTGCAGAGACAAGAGACAAGAGTGATTAGAGAAGAGTTAACACAAATGATGGCGGTAAAATGGGGTCTGAGCAGCAGGTAGAAATTGGACTGAATGAACAAAATTGCAGTTAAGGCTACAATTGACAAACTGGCTTCAGGCAAGGCCATTTGTTGCTGCAATGTGTTGAGAAAGTAGGCTACACAGTGGATCTGCATTATATGTTATTATTGTAATTTAAGTGATTCACAATACTGCTGCAGTACAATAAAAATCTTCAGATATGAGTCTTGCTCAAGGGAGAGTGGTCGAAAGCCACTCTCTTTTCCATATTATCCTCATTGTTAATATTTCTTATTTTCCAAATGATAGTTATAAAACTTGATTTCTATGGTGTGTGGATCCATGTATGGTTTATTGCTGAACATGTAATCTCAGAGAAACATGATGTGATATAGGCAGATTGAACAAATAATCATTCGACTCCTGAAATATCAAAATGGTCAAAGTACTTTTATTAAAATATGCGGTATCTACATGAAATGTTTTCAATTTTAAATGACATGTCAATGAAATGGGTGATATACGCAGATTAACAGTATTCAAGGCTATACTTTGAAATTATTTTCAAGTGTACATGATTATTATTAACGATTTTTAAAAGCACTTGTTTTTGCGGGTCAATTCCAAACAAAATGAGTGACATTTTTTATTTTAAATGCTTGTGGCATAGTTACTCTCTCTCTCTGTGTAATTATTTTATGTCTCTGGCTTACATCATCTGTAGATAATGCAATGATACAATAAATTGCCCAGAAGAACCTTGGGTAGAACATTGTTGCCATGTTGCTAAGATAACAGCATTAGCTTATAACATTAGCTAATCCCATTAGCTAAACAAGTGATGGACAGCAGATGACCCTGCAGCGGCCCATGATAACAATGAGTACTTCCTGCATACACAATAAACAACACAGTGAGGAGTATTACAAAACTACAAGCAGGTTTTACAGCTCAAACAACCTGAACAAGAGTCCGTGAAAGTTATTTGTACATTTCACTAGAGGTTGTATCACCACCCTAAAGTGTTCATTAAGTTAAGAGTTGAGACATCAATTGCTGCGTAATGGGCAGCCAGTCTATAGCAACACTAGAATGAATAGGCTTTGTTTTCTATACTGATCACACAATGAGCCAACACGCTGAACAGTCCCTAATCATCCTATTGATCTTCCAACATCCACCAAGACAAGCACAAGAGTAACTTTAGTAGTGCTAAAGAGTTCTGTGAGACTGGAATATACGATTAGGAGCTGAGCTAAACTTTGGGTCCACATCAGCAGGTTTTCCGGCTTGTCCCAGTTAAAGGGAGTTTCTTTATGTAATATTTAAATAGAAAGTAAAAGCGCTTTGAATAAGAATGGTATATAATGTCTCCAGAGCAGGGGCTGACAGTTTGATGACATTACAAATGCTCTTGCATGTCCAGTTTAAGCCCAGAGGCACCTTTGCCTAGGGCCTCCATTGTCTTCACAGTTTTCATAGTCTTCTTGACGTAGCCTTAGCGCTTGTCGTGGACCACTTTCAAAACAGCATACAGCTTTGTCAGCAAGTACTGGCATCTTCGATGTTGCCTCATTCTCTAAGCTGTGAATATTGAGGCCTACATAGAGGTGGATATACTGTATCTCTGCATTTTTAGCTTCATGCTAGGTGCCGTGCTGACTCAGAGACCATTGTTTTTAAAACTGATAATCTGGGAGATGCTGAGTCACAGACTGATGCAGCTATTTCATAGACATTAGGAGCTTGTCTATGAAATAGCATAGAAAATTTTTAGTAATAACATTTTGTAGTGTATTTGTAATATGTTCACTTTTGTGTGCACCTACCCAGGGACTACAGATGGAAAATAGCTCTTTGCTAAATCTGCCACAAAGCATCTTCTCTTTTTATAAGATTAATGTGTTTGTACATGGTCTGACCCTGATAAATAAATAATAAAGTAAAACTTGTTGGCAACTACTGGTCTATAACTCTGATGCCTCGTATTTTTGTTGCAGTTGGCAGAACAGCAGTAAGTGGGTGTGCAAGACCTTGTTATATCAGTTAACTTTAAAGAAATGCTAAGTCAGACAAAGCTTGGATGATATGCATAGCTTCCCATTGCTTTCTGTCAAGGCCTGTATCATTTTCTGACATTGCTAAGCTCGCCTGCAAAAAGCATAATCTCCTCCAAATGAAATGTTGGATCAGCAGTGGCCACGCCTCTTTCAAATTGATCGAGCTGGGCTTAGATAAGAGCAAGATACAAAGAAGAAAACTTCCAAGAGCCTTGTTGTGATAGCATCAAGCTAGATCCATCAGTACTTTTCTTATCTTATGCTAATTCTTATTGCAGCCATACAAACTTTACTTCTACACTTGTGTCCTCTGTTCTGCGCAAAGACAGACTGCAAAGCAGAAGAAATAGATTTGTTGTCACCCTAAAGGTCATTCGATGCAAGGTGCCGACACACTTAACATTCACAATCTGCTGTTTTTTTCCCCTCCAAGAAAGTGTTTACAATTTGAAAATACAACAGTTGCATCTCAATATCTAGATACAGTGCTAATGCTTTATTTGGGGGCAAAATATGATAAAGTCTAATTGTCTGATGAAATTGTGTAAAGTAGTCAGGTCCCACCTAGTATACTGACCAAATGCAAGTCAGATTACGGTAATCAGATTTAATCAAGACTGTAGAAAAACTGTAGATTGTAGTATAGTAACAGTACATTTCCATTTGCTGTCCTAAAAAAGTAACCGTATAAGTCACATATGGAGGACCTATTGTCGCCTGCCGTACCGAAAGGTGGCATTCATCTTGTCCAGGGACGGAGCAATCACTCACCAAATACTTGAATGTCCCTGCATGAGCACTGGACTTACAGCCGCACAGTAGGATGCCATGGGGACACTACCATCAGTCATACTGTATCTGATTGAAAAGTGACCAGAAAGCACTCAAAGAACAAACCAGATGCAAATGGGCAAGGGCAAAATTGAATGAACTGATGTACCCAATCTCCATCTAGTCCCGGGGGCTCTATTGTATTATTCACTGAGCTAAGTCATAATACCTGTAGAACATAATCCACCTTTCTCACCTTTTTTACTGCTCTTTTGAGATAAATTCACAAAGCTGATGTGTCTAGACTATAAATATGATTCAGAACCTTCTACAGACTAAATAAATTAAACTAGTCATAGTAATGTTTCAAGTAACCTTCAGCAGACAAAGTATAGTTCAAAATAGGGATCCAAGAACCCACAAACCAAGTTCAATTTCTGCTCAGTTATATTGCAGTGTCTGGGAGTCATTCAAGTCAAACACCTAGTAAATATGTGTTCATAATGTTAACATACAAAAACATGTATAACTTTATTTGACCTTTTAAATATTTGCACATTATATTAAAGTCAGTTATTTAAGTGTACAGCTCAAGCCAGTAAGTCAAACACAAAAGGTTAAGGTTTCATTTTTAAAGACTACGCAAACATGACTGTTGATTTGACAAGCACGATGGCTTCATAGTCTGGATCATTTCGGAGCAAAGGCCTGTTGTTGACACTGCGTCACCGTGCACAATGCTGTGATGACTGAAATCAGGTCAGAGAGTTAGATATGGGAGACAATTGATTTGTGTTGCATGTTTACCATCTCACAGCTTGACTCATTTTGTCTGGTACATTTAGAACATAACAAATGGTGGGAGCGGCCTATGGAAGCAGAACAGAAATGTTGAAATCAAAAGTACATCATATTCTTACACTATGCTGACTGCTGTCCTGAACCATTTATTTTGATCAGGGCCAATAGCGTGCTATTTTCTGATCTATGTTATAATGTTCCCTATCAAAACATATCTGGACTTTTGTTTTGTTTCATTCACACATGTTTAACGCATAAACCCAGCATAATTAGCCTAAGTTCTTCTCTCAAACAGAAAACACTCTAAAAGGAAGCTGTTAACTTACTGTGGTAATTTTCAAGTCAACTTTAATTTTAGTTCAGTAGAGATGGGCAATTCCAGGGCTGAAATCATTAAATTATTCTAGTGAAGGTGTGTGAAGGTTAAAAACACAGTGAAGCATGTCCTGTATTGCCATATGACATCATAAGGTGGAACAGAGCATTCTGAGCTTTGGAAGTATACACAGACTAATAATAAAGGATTACTCAGACATGTGTGTATGAAAGAAAACATAACTCTGGGTATGTTTTTGATGAGTTAACAACAACAAGAGTCTGTTGTGTAATATAGGACCTTTAATAATTTCAGTACTTGCCATACCAAAACAGGTGACCAACAGAGGGCAGGAGAGTGCTACTCTGTTGTGCTCTTTTGAACATAACATAACACATTTTATTTTTGCTATGTGGCCATTTTAGTACAAAATGAAAACTATTTCCACATGTTTTAGAGAACACAATGGACATGGAAGTTCACTGAAAAGTAGCACCAGAACAAACAACTCAGCGTTGTAAAAGAACATTTTCCATGATACGAGTATGGCTGTAGTCCTTAAGTCATTTAGCTGATTAATTGAGTGGTGTCTTGGTTTACCAAAACTCTGTATACTTATTTTGCAAGAATTTCCATGCAGTTGTAGTCTAGTGAGTATAGTTTAGGTCAAATACTTTTTAGTTGACTAATCGATAGGGAGTTGTCTTTAAACGATCTAGAATTTTTTTAGTCGAATACAGCTATAGATATTTGCATACGTATTGCCCAGATCTTATGTGTCTATAGATCTGTCTTGTACAAAGAGGAATGAGCATTGTACTGCAGGATGTGTGCTCATTTAAAATGTGCCATGGATTGTGTGTTGTGGCTCATCAGCTGCTTTGATAGTGAATAATTAGACAAACACACCCAGACCTCTCTCTCTCACACCAGGAGCGCCGTCCGTGAAACCAGGGTCAAACTTCCATTTCCATCAAGATAAAGAATAGTCCCTGGCTCGGCTCCGGTCCTCTGATGAAACACACTAACTAATGAGGTGGGGATAAACAGCTGGGATCAGTGTGGGTGGAGGCAGTGTTTTCACAGCTCTGGTGAAGAGGGAGATGGAAGTGCAATATTACAGTAATAACAATATCAAAGGGATTCTCAGTCAGATCATTCGCAGGTCAAATTCAACTGTTGCATCTCAGCTGTTTGAGCATTTCTAGGAACAGACTGATAAAATGTGTCATCGAGAAGGCAAAAATAAAAATTCAGGTAACAGTTAAGATGGAGGGCAAAAAAACAAAGAACCCAATTTGACAAATAGCTTTTAATCTCAATAGCACCAAATGCTTCAGATCATTGTTGATATATGCTACAAGGCCATAATACGTATTGTCTTAGTATGGCATTAAAAGTATGTATTGAGTTACAGTTTTAATGCTTAAAAATATAGTTAAGTACAAGTATGAATATGATATGCAATATACAATGCAATTTTGCCCCTAATATTGAGGAAGTCCAAAATAATCTTTTGGTTGCTTTGGTAAACCACAGCATCAGGCATCCTACAAATGCAATGTAATTGAGGTTGGTCATAACACAACCTATAGTGAATCCGAGTTGTCTTGTCCTTGTTTTTAAGGGTCAATAATTCCATGGTAGGATCGACTGTGTGGTGGGGTGTTATTTTGTAAGAGAAAACATATCAAAAGTTGTTGTTGCTGTGGACAAACTTGTTTCTCCAGATCAGTGTGACCTGGGTCCTGTCCACTGCACTAGGAGGTAAACAGCGTGTTTACAACAGCAGAGCGCATTAGAAAAACAGGGCCATTGTGTGTCATAGCTGTCCAAACATGCGACAAGACAATGACTAAAACCTATTGAGAGAGAAGGTCTTGTTGAGCAGAAGTTCCACAGGGTGCACAGTGTAACAGAGAGAATGTCCCAGACCATTGAACAGATTCACTTATTTCTTTTTATTATCATTTGTCCTGTGACATGAGGGTTCATCAACACAGAGGAGGAAGGAAGACTGAGATTTAAAGGGACACTGTGCTGCTTTGGTGAAATGTTTTAGTCCTCAGATAACCTCAACCTGGATTCAACTCTTACACCTTGAGTCAAATTCAAATGTGCACTTAAAACAATGTCATTAAATGTCATGTCATTAAAACATGTCAGTCATGGCAACAGAAAATAATAATAAAAACTCAAACATACTCAAAATATAATGCCCAACAAAAATAAAATAAAAATTAAATTGAGCAAGTAATGTTCTCAAGAAGTTCTCAGGGAATAGCAGGGAATTCCACAGATGATTTTCTCAGGTGTGGGAGCCTCATTCCCAGCTCAAGTAGAACTGAAGTAGAACTGTATTTAAAGGGATGAAAAGGGATGAAAGAGTTAAATGTATTTGGTAGTACGCATATAGATATCCTTTGGGATCACAGCATATTTACTGGTTCACAGGCAAACCATCAGTCTAACATTCACCTTTCATTGGCCTGAAGTGTAATCTACAGGGAGTGATCTGTCGCTATAAAAAGATGACATTTAGATTTTTTTTTTTTACTATTATTATTAAAATTGAAGTTACTCCTTTCATTATTCAGAACAGCTGTGACTTTTAGGTAGCTATAGTCTACAGGAGCCATTTCAAGAACTCGTTAGTTAATTACTTCAGGATAATTGTCATTAAAGGGCAACATTTCTCAGGAGATGTTTTGGTTATTTATAATTGTGTCATCACAGAGCCTAAAGTGTAATTTTAATTAGAAGAAGTAGAAAAGAATAATACACCAACATATAACTTTTTAAACATAAACCACTTTTATTATTGAGATGTTGTAAAATGATTAAAATTTTACAATTTTACAGCTAAACAGTCATCTGTAATATTACTAGCTTAGTTTCACACAGTTTCTCAGAATAGACCCGCCTTCATTCTCTGAAACACAGCACTGCTGCATGTGTGAGCGGTTAACCCAAGATCACCTGAAACTACCACAAACCACTTTAAAACCAGATTTGTCAAAAAAAAAAGAGAAAAAAAAAAGAAAATGGGGGCTTGTTGCTACCAAGCAACCACCATATTGTGCTGTGTTGTTGATAAATGCATTATGCAAAAGAAGAAATTCATTTGTTTCCTGAAAGGCAATCCATCACAACAGGTTGTTTTAATAATTGCCTATTAAAAAAATCATATCTATCACAAAATGACAATATCATGAGATGCTGTATTAATGTTGAGATTGTTGTAAAGATAAAGATACCCTCATAATTGTATTAGGTGAACTGTAGACCTCAATCTGAGCAACAAACAATCTGAAAGCAACTTTATTACCAGTGCTAGGCTTTGCTAAACTGTTCAGTTTTGAGGAGAATATAATCTTGGGGGTCCTTCAAATGTCTCATGTGGAGCTTAAAATCAGCTGTCACCTAAAAGGAAAATGTACCTCTCTCGTCCAAGCAATCAATAAAAAACAAAACACACAGACAAGGACATGTGGCACAAAACCAATGCTGTCGTTGTTGGTTTTACAAAGTCCTGTTAATCTGCACTCTGACAGAAAGGACACGAGCACAAAGAAACACAACCTTTCTCCCACTCTCTTCACTTTAGTTGTTTTCTGCTGCCAGTGTGGGCTGTTTTATTTCAAAAGTCATCCATTTATTGTCAAGCTTCAGAAATACTTGCTTTGTCATATGTTTGCATAGGGCTGCAGCAATAATCGTAATCCAATCGGCTCTAGTTTGCACCAACATTTTGCACTTTGCATCTGAGGTTTA
Organism: Periophthalmus magnuspinnatus; assembly: GCF_009829125.3. Classification (NCBI taxonomy): domain Eukaryota; kingdom Metazoa; phylum Chordata; class Actinopteri; order Gobiiformes; family Gobiidae; genus Periophthalmus; species Periophthalmus magnuspinnatus. The sequence continues at coordinate 18,731,735 of NC_047143.1, forward strand.
TGGGTATGCTGGTCATAAGCTTGGAGAGACCTACTACAAAGTCTCTATTATTAATTTTTTATAAAGGTGCTACTGGAATAATATGACATCAGCATGCACTTAAAAACCTTTTCCTCTACATACTGAGTATCATGCCCCAAAGCTACGCTTGAATGCAATCAAAATAATGTATGTTTACTGTCCTATGTACAATAAAACTTTTTACAGGCCAGTTTATTGTAAGTGCACTAGCCACTGGATGGCAGCACTGAGTCAATGCTACAAATACTTGTTTTTCTTTATTATCCCTTTTTTTCTGGAATACACTAAAATAGTGCCTCCTTCTGCTGTGCTTCATCTTAATGCAAATACACATGTTGAGGTTGGAATATTTATATTTTGCTTGATAGTAGAAACCATGTATGATAAATTGGTCTAAAGCGGCTGCATAAATGTTTACAGAATGCTGTTTATAGTTGGAGGTAGTCTGTGTCCTAACTTTATCCTGTTCGGAGAAGCATGTAGCAACTGCTGCAAAACACTTTGCTTGTGTGTAGATAAATGTACTGAAATCCTTGACCACACTGTTGACCAAATACAGGGATTTGAACTTAAGTTGTTCATAAGGACATCATTTTTCAATCAGTTTGCAGTCTGTCACAATGTCGCCTTCAAAGTGTCTCTGTAATTGCACACGGAAAATAGTGGCCAAAAGTTAAGTGAACTTATGAGACGGGTGAAGTGAACTTATGAAACGGGTGTTTTAGTGAATGTGACACTTGTTTCTCAAAATTGAAAACAGGAAGTTGCATATCTGTTTTTCTGTTTGAGCTCCTTATGCACAAAACTGCTGATACTTCCCCTCAATTCAATATCAAATTGAGTATCATTTCTTTTCATGAGATGATTGAGTAAATGATTTCACAATACTGAAGCTGCCAAGTGCCTTTTTGTGCAATGTGACCTAACCACTAGGCCACTCAATAATAACCACAATAGTCAAGCAAAAAATGTAGAAAAGATCAAATATCAGAAGCATTACCAATAAAGATTGAACTGAAATATCTTTTTTTTTTTAAATCCTGTAGATTTTTTGCAGTTTCTACACCACCCAAAAATTCAGTGAATCTAAAAATCTAAACTACACTTTTTTTTTAGAAAAATGCACCCATATTCTCCTATGAAGTCCGAGCTTTAGATTGATGCATGAGGTAATGACAGGCATCTCTCTGTTGATTTATAGTAAAGCTTGTAACTCACACTTCAGTCGCGACCATAAACCACTAGCAGCGCTCTGAGGTACAAGTTGGTGGAGCCATTAGAGCCAAGTTGCTAACAAACAGAAACAACAGACTGGGAGAGCACGCAGCTGTTTCTATGAACTGATGCCAAGTGGTGAGGCCCAGCGGAGAGTCCAAGTCCATGTATGTGTGACCTATTGACCTACCTCTAACTGTAAGTGCAAGCAGCTGCTCTTATCTGCTCTGTTCATTCTTTCTACTAGAAGTTCCACGTGACGTCAGTGGTCTCTGAGAACTCTATCAAGCAGGTTTGACTTTTGACCTGTGAAAATGTTTTTGGAGGCCGATCGAGACAGAAAAGACTAGTGGCCGAGGGAATAACAGGAGCTCTCAAGGCTATGTCCTAGTTCTTATTATTTGACCTCTGGTAATGTTCGGTTTGTTTGAGCAGCTTACCAACTTGACTTGCCAGATGGTCACACACAACTCTTGGTCAAATAGTTAAAGGGGCTGCACATGCCATGATGGCCTCAAAAAGGGAGGAATAACTTTGGACCACTGCAAACTGTAAAAAAAAATACTAGTTCTGTTTTTATGTTTTTAAGAAGATAAAAGGTAAAAATCAGGTACTGTGCTTTTAAATAAGTACTTGATAATGACACAAATGTGAGAGAATAGTGTATCCAGGGCTTAAATAAAATGACTGTTAGACCATACCAGCTGGGGGAAGTTTTGCCAAGAGTGTCAGCTGCTTTCCAAAATATGGATATTCACTCTGCCAAGGACTGACAACATCAATGAGCACATGGAACCTTGAAAGGGAAGATATGCAATATGTCATCAACCAAAAGTTTGAATTTGTTTTAGAAAGATGTTGACAATGCCACTATACATTTGGCAATATGTCAATGTCAGCTTTTACACTTATGACATGACATCATTGTTTACATAGTAGAGTGCTTTCTCCATGATAAGGAGAAGAAACATGATCTTCTTCAGGGATTTCTGAAGTCATTCTTCACTGACGTCACCCTACTGCTTTCTGAAACATGCAGTGTTATTTTGAAAAAAAAAAGTGTAAGTAAGCTATTTGGATATGAATCTACTTTGTGTAATCCATCTTATGTTTTGGCCCATTACAGCGCAGTGTAGTCAGCTAGATAAACCTGTGACAGCAGCATATAGTGATTTACAGTAGTTCCCTTCATTTTGCAGGAAAAACATACTCTTGCTATTCTCATTACTGCTTTTTTGCAAGATGGTATAATCATATTAGAATGGATTATAGCAACGTATAGCATATCTACCACGACCTAAATGAAATTAAGGCCAACAATAGATTGTGTTTTGCCTTACGGAGCTGAGAGCATCGGTAAGCAGGCCTCCTTATCAAAAGAAAAATGGCCACGTGCCTAACGAGCTCGAGAGCACAGGCGAAGAGAAAGGTAATTGAAGAACGGTGGTGAATCGTGCATATTGTGTAGAAGAGCTGAGGAGGACATTTATCATGCAGCAGGACAGACACGCCAAACGGGACGCGGTGATAAGGCAAAAACAAAAGGGAGCATAGGCCATGGGTTTCCGTAGCAACGGACAAACAGTTTTAGCAGGACACCATAACAAATGGATAGTAGGTAACAGTCAAGGAGCACCCAGGCTGGGTATGGAGACTCAGGGGAAACATCCAAACCAGAACAGCAGGTGATGTGTTCTGGACAACTGGAAAACTATTTAAGGTCAAGGTCCACTATACATTAGCATACTATACAGAGAATATCCAGATTCCAGTCTTCAGACACTAATGCAGTATTAGGATTGTTAAGAATGTGTTTAACCCCCTTTCTAAAACAAAAGTCTACAATATAGCTTTTTTAAAAGTATTGTTATATTTATAAAACTTTAAATTTTAGTCTCAATATGCAAGTCCTGAAGTAGACGGTTTTGCTTGAGCGACAGTGTCGGACGTGAGCGTGCTGCTGTCAAACACACTTCACAGTTTACTTGTGTCCTAAACGCTCTGTGTCACACGTTTCCTCTGCACTCGCCCCGTGTTTGTCACTGTGGCTCTAATTGGCCCTAGCGCCTCGTCATGGACACTCAGCCGAGTGTGAAGAGGAGAGCCAAACTGCAAGGTCATGTATACACAGGGACACACATAGGACTTCACTACAATACATAGGAAAATAGCCCACTTTAAGCAACACCTGTTATTCTCCGTCTGCAGTATTGTAGTATATATGCATTATGGTGATAGTATTGCGTTCTCGACTATTTACAAGGTTTGCTTGTGAATTCATTTGACTAACAATATGCAGCATTAATATCTTGATACCAGTCCACTAACAGGCTTCCTCAGTGCAATGTCTGAGAAGGCTAGAATATATTAGAAAGCATTCATTATTACACATATAATACTATCATAACATTCAGCTATATTACATATTTCCAAATGTTGCGCCTGCCTGTTATGCAACTTTATTAGACTGAAGCTATGTTGGACATTATTGAAAAAGACCAAAATAGAATATAATAAATCGTAATTCTGCTTTAGGAAAGCTATTTTATTAAATATTTAGAAGAATTCTATGGACACATTGTAGAGACTGTGATTATGATCATTTGGACCACAGGTGCCAAAGTTATTACACTAAAAACAATCTGGATATATGGGTCATTAACCAGTTCCTTTTTAGTTAACTATTTTGATGGGAAAAAATGGGTCAATGTGTAAACTGGCCTTTGTATTCACACATCACACACACACACTCTATAATACTAAAGCCTTTAGGGACCTCCTTGGTTTTAAGCAAGTAGACAGGTGTTTCCACATTCAAGTCAGAGATTTATGATAGCACTAATCCTTCCATTAAACTAAAAAGTGCTGTGCTGGAGGGCACGTCCTTACTTCTTCTGTCATCAGGCCGAAAGAAAAAAGATAAATGTCTCAAGGTCATTGATAGAAATTTGTTTGCATGTTCTGATCTTTCTTATTACTAGATTTCTAAACAAGGTTATGAAAAATCGTTAAATATCTTGGAGGATTTTGTGTGCACAATGGTTTATGGTCTAGTTTGAGGCCAAGCAATTTCGTTGGATTTTTTTTTTTTGTACAGACTGGGAGGAGAACATAATGTGAAAGAATATCACTTTTAGGTGCAACAATGTGGAGAGATAGCCAGTTATATAGCCCTAAAGTGGGCTTAAAGTGCAAGGGAAATTTAGAGTGATCACTCCTGCCACTTAGGTTATTCTTTATATTGTAGATCACTGACTACTTTTAAAGTTTCACAGAATTTTCAGACTATTGCAAGACAGATGATTTCTGTCTTTTATCACAAAGAACAAGCATAAAAGATTATTTGTGCCCTCTAAAAAAATCATACAAGAAAAATATGACATTTTTACAGGGACGTTTTTACAATTTCCCTTTGTGTTGTTTTCAAGAATACGGTGGTTAGTATATTAGTGTTGCATGTTTGATAAAGAAGCATGTCCTGAAGTAACCCAGAGGTGCATGCAGAAAGTACAGAGGCTTGAGGTCTTACAGTGCATCATTCTTCATATCTTTGTAACTTTAGCCAGTGAAAAATCTGCATTTTTACTGTAATTCGCCAAAAATAAGAGTCAATTTTTTGGACTACTTGACAAACGGACCAACTTTCAATATCTAAAGAACCTATGACCCATAAACCACAAATACAAGTAATTTTCCACAGAACACTTATTACTGTCTATCAGGAGTTATGACGTTGATGTGTTTTGACCTGGACAACGTGTTTGGTGCGTTTATTGCTTGTCCATCAGTAAGAGTGGACAAGAGGAGACAGGAGGAGGCGTGAAGTGAAATGGAAGACCTCTGAGCATCACCCCGTCCACACCAGTCCAGACGGTGGAGAAGGTCACAGCCTGACAGATGAGGCTATGTTGTCTATGGGGAGCGCATGCAACACACCAGTCTTGAAACTCCTATCAATTCAACACTAACTTTTTAGGAAGACTTGCCTGTGTTCAAATTGCTAAAAAATAATCAAATATGTGTATTATTGTTATTCTAGTTCAGGTTCACAGCAGGTGACCTGTTCACCTGCTGTGAACAGGTCATATAGAGTGAGTTGTGTTGCTAGGCAGAAACGTAGAGCAGGAATATAGGGTTACAAGCCAGAACAGCTGCTTTAGTAGGACTTCCTGTACGCATGCCAAACAGGAAGTAGTGCAGAGTGCATGCTATGGGCTCAAACTGTCACCTGCTTCCTCTCCCACTTACACTTGAAGCTGTTAGGACTGGAGAGTGGTCTGCTGGTAAAGTCAGCATGGTTATAGTCAGAACATAGCATCTTAGTAGTAGCATAGGTGTATGCAAATATGGCTACAAAATGAGATATTGTGCACCTAAGCAATGTTATAAACCAAAACTAATTGGATTTTTCAACTCATGTCATTTGTCTTTTGTAATATTTGAAAAATAAAGAAGCCAGAAGCCTTTGTTCAGACTCACCTGTGGTCTCTGGTCTTCTTCTGTCAGGCAAAAGCTGGCACACAGTCACAATGCAGTAATGTTGACAGCATCTAATGGTGTTATGAGAAAATAGGCTGAGTTGGACAATCTAATTATAGATGGTAGCTTTAAATAAATAAAACATTTACATTGCTTTGAAAAATATACATTTTTAGATGTAAAATGTTTTTGATTTTTGATCTTCAATTGTTGCTCTCGGATGAAGCTCGTTGTACATCCAGTTTGTTTCCGTCCTCTTAAAATTCTACTATAATTGTGTAAACTGAATAGTGAAATAGCCAGTGTTGCAAATTGCCATGTGGGTCTCTGATAAATATTTTTGCCATTTGTCAGGGCCTCTCATTTTTGAGGCTCTCATCCAAACATTTGCCTTGTCATTGGATACAGAGCATTACTTATAGTCAGAAAGTTATGCTGGATATCTGATTGGAGTCATCTATGATTCACGCTGTTTTTGACCACATAGTTGAATCCTCCACACATATTTTAATTGCCTGTCACAAAACGACAGATGAGTCACCTTTTATCAAGACCTTTTGTTGGGCTTGCAGAATTCAATGTGTCTCAAAATGATAGCGTTTGAAGAGCATCTACCACATACATCTTTAAATTCTTCCTTCAGTCTCTTCTTTTGCTGTTTCTTGCTTTCTTTTCCTTTATCCTGACGGCCAAAACACCAGTGCTTTCCCTGGATATTTGTTGTTGAGGAGAAGCGCACAGCAGCTGTCTTGAAAATGCCCATCATTGTCAGACCCAACGCTGAGCCAATGTAATGGACTAGTGTAGATTAATAGAACAAAGCTTGTTATTGATTTTAATCACTTTTAAAATGGACAGTGACTGTGAGGATCGATGAGGAAGTGGGGGCACTAACTACTGCTGCCAAAGGACTACTCAAAATGTCTTGTCGTGAGCATAGTGCTAATTAACACCCTGTCAAGTTGGTCGCCTGAGAACAGTAATAGATTTAGCTCTTATTGTTTCTTATTTTGTTACAAGTTTTCAATTGGTCTTTGTGTTTAGCAGTAGTCACAGCACTAAAAGCTAAAGCTAAAGTCTACTAAATTACAAAATGACTAAACAATGTCAAGCAACCATGGCAACCTACCAAAAGCACTTAACATGTTAGCCATTATGGGCATGAATGTCATCATTAGCTGCCATCTGATAAAGAGTTGTATTACTTGAGGTGTTTTTTTTTTGTTTTTTTTTTTTGTTTTTTTTTTTTGCACAATTAAGAATTTGAATCAGTGCTAGCCCACTCAGAGACAAACATTAACATGCAATTTAAGCTAGAAAAATAGGCCGCCATTATGCAAAACCTGCTTCATAAACTATTTACACAATCATTGGCACACTTTGTTCATTCCACTTGGTTTCATCATGTGCTTTATCACCAATTTCATTAAGCATCCACTTTAATCTGTCAACTCTCAACAAAAATTCAATTAAATGTGCTCTTTAATGCATTTCCGAGATACTGAGAGGTGAAGATAAGGCTTCTCACCCTCAGCCTGAAAACAAATTGAGCTGTGCAGCTGATTTTGTTCATGTTATTAATATTTAATTTTGCTTGATAACCTCAGTGGCTGTTGTTCAATAATGTAGAGTTTGTTAATATAATTTATAGAGCATTCACGACAAACAGACAATGATCTCCATTACCTTATTATTGTTCTGTAATCACTTTCTAAATAAAATATTGTGTGGATTTTGGTGCATGGATCTTCGGCTTTTTGTTCTTAATGCTTCTGTTTAAGAACATGTACCAAGTTCTAACATATCAGGGAAAAGGTTTCAATGCAAACTAAAAATAGCCAAAAATACAAATGTAACAGATATTAATGTATTTTCTATATGTGATCAGAAAATATGACAAACTGATATGTACAAATAATGCAGGAATTGTATTTTTACAATCCCTTCAATTGGCTGGAAGTTCTATTTGATCATTTTGATGAATTGAATATTTTAATGGAATATAAATGGTAACTCGTCATTTTTATATAGTGCTTTTCTACCCTTCGACTTAGACTGCATTAAAATTAATGAACCACTCACCCATTCATACACCAGTGTATGCAGACACTGGAGGCTAAAGTGTCTAGCCCAAGGACACAACGACAGTATTCACCTGTGGGAGCTGGAATCGCACTGCTAACCTGTGGGTCAGTGGATCTGACCACTCAACCAATGATGTTTATGTCAAGAGCGGGATTCGAACCTCAGATCAGAGGACGAGCACCATCAACTGAGCTACTGTGTCATGAGGCATGTATCTCTGCTCCTGTTCTGCACGTCTTTGGTCCTCCCAACCCCACCCGTTATGACATACTGCCGCAATTACATAGTAAAAAAAAATATTAAGTACTCAAAAAATACTAAATAATTAAAAGCCTTTATTACCACATGGCAGATAAAGTTAAAATCACACCAAAAGCAGATTAAAAGTGATAGGTGTAGGTCATATGTTCAAAGTGGGCTGGCACACAGTCATCTGGTGCATGATGTACCATTTAGGCTGAGCAGAGTTTAGTTCTGAACAAGACATTTAAATTATATAAAATTCATGTTCATATTAGTGTAATGCAATTCACAACAAAAAAGAAATACCAGACTAGATAAATACTAGACTGGACACTGGCACTGTGTCCTTAGCATACAATCTGAGTAGCCTCTGTTTTTGAATCTAGAGCTGTCTTAGGCATTTTTTTCAAAACTAGAATCAATGTCACAGATCCGGCGTCTTTGAAAAGGATATTCTCCAGCAGCCATCCAGAGTGAAAGCTGTCTGCTTTTAAAACTATATTTCAATAAGTTAAATTTCTGAAAACTGTACTATGTAAACCTCCATTAATGACTTTATAAATATTTAAATCAGAGAAATGTATTTCTGATATGGAATATAATTCAATCAGTTTCAGTTTATTTAACACTGTGCTGTCTTGGTTAAAGGAAGGCAAACTATTGAAAAAAGGTTTAATATAAAATCTAGGCATTTGGACAATGGGTCGCTGAGTAATTAATTCCCACTAATTATGGGCCTCCCTAGTGGGTTTTCTATGTTTTTATGAACCTTTGGGAGCATATAAAATGATGAAATACATGGGTACTTACAAAGTATAAAGTCACGCTCATTTTGTGTAATCCAATTTTCTTCTTTAGCATGTGTAAGTAAAGTTGTGAGTTCAGAGGCTGTGAGTTCAGATGAGTAATACTGCCGCAATTACCTTATTGCCGACAATAAGGTAATTGCTCTACTTTAACATTTGAGATTAGTAAACCACACAAAACAACAATGGCCCTAAGATTGAACCTTTTTTTCACTGTACTACATGACAATGCAATTTTGCAGGTACTATATTATGCTAGAGTAATAATAAACTCCCTGTCTATACTTTTTGGGAACATTACCGTCATAAAGTCAAAACATTATGATTTAATACTCAATTTTGGTAATTTTAAATTCCACGTAAAATCAACATCAAGGCACTAGTCCATACTGTACCTAACTGGCCGGTAAAATGCATATATGTTTAGTACCCTACTTGGATAATTGGTTGCAGAAAGGTCAGTCTAAACTCAGGATTGAGGAGCCATAAAGTAAAGCCAAGAGATTGTGTAATGTAAAATTCTAATGAGATGGCAGATTAAATTCTCTTTCTGGTGATTACGTCTGTCCTTGAGGATTTATACAGAGCCCTTCACCAGTGGAATTCAAAGACAGAAAATGTATCCCCATATAGCAGCTGACCTATAGGAGTGGAGTATTTAAATGTCACCTCACTCTCTATAAGGAATGAGGGCATAGTCCAGGTCTGACATAACAGATTTAAGAGATTATCTCTGGGGTAATACCAATGTGGCCCTCACTTCCAAATCTATGCAGCATTCTTCACCCCATTTGTGAGAAAATGGTTGCAAAACATATGCATAAATGACTAGGCCAGTGAATTTCAAGGCCCCAAAGGCTCAATACAAAACAATAAATTCTTTAGAAATGCTATGTTACTTAAGATTCTGTAGCTGTGTTAACCCACTGACCCCTATGTCCACAGGTACTGCTCTTCTCGACATTGTCTGTGTAATCCCTCAGTCGTCCAGGTCTGATCCATAGCAAAAGACGAAGTTTAAGTCTCTCAACTGGACAAATCGTTGTAGGAGTGAAGACGATTCTCTGCTCATCCAAGCTGCTTCTTCAGTTCTGGTCAGATTACAGCTGGACACTGCCTTATATCTATCTGAAGGGAGGGGCTAACTACACTGAAACTGTAAACAGCTATTTTTCCCAGTTTCATCTGAAACCACCCTATTTAGCCTTTAACGACCCTGCTATTGTTCTCTTTTTTGGGTCTGAGGATGGGGTTATAGATGGGGGATAGATGATGTCTAAGGCCTCCATTCCTGTTTAAGGAAGGATTGTCTTGTCTTTCCAGTTGACAGATTTAAACTTCGTCTTTTGCTATCTTCTCGACATTACCACTCATATTCAAACATATGATTCTGATTGACTAATACCCACATATTTGTGTTTGTCATGGTTATTCTGGCCAGCAGAGGCATGACCAGCCTTACGTCACACATTCCAGAGTCCGGGGCTCAGGGCCATGTTTATGTTTAGACTCACATTCATTGACTGGGAACTTAACCTCAACAACATGTCTAAACACTGTCCCAGTGCTGTGGAGAGTGATTTGAGTCAGAGGAAGACAATGAATGGTCTTTTTCTAATAGCTACATTTCTACTTGTTTTTGTCTTGGCATGAACCTGTTCACAAGACAAGAAGCTATTTCTTTCATTACATTATATTACAGTCATAGAAGTACACAAATTAGGAGTAAGCCTGTGGTGCACCTCCACTAATTAGTGTCATTTGCAGAAACTATTTCCAATCTTTATTAGACTAGACTGTTACTGGTTATTATTTCAACACTGTACTTCTAATCTTGTTATACACATTTTCCAATAATTTACAATTTATGAACAACCAACTACTTGTGTAATCGATTTGAAAGAATCAAATTGGTAAATGAAAAAGATATTCTGTTTAAATGTAGACAGGGATTGTAGTGTTTTTGTTCACAAAGTACAAGCCATATTGTGCCAACTTTACAACAACAAAAAATAAGAAACAGCTGTTGCAACAAAACTGTTTTGCAAAGGATGTACGAAATTTAATGCTCTGACTTTTGGAAAGTGACTGGTAAGAACAAGGCATTCTTATGCGTAACACTGCTTTTGTCCATCCCCATTCTCCTCTTACTTTGCCAAAGTGATTTGGAACAGAGGACTACTTTCACCAATATTTGTGTATTTCACACCTGTGTAGACTTACAGTCAATATAGTGATCTGATAATATAGTAAACAGTTGGAATATAGTTTTGTTCTTATAAATTGTGAAATGATTTGGTGAGTCGAAGTAAATAGCGCCACACTCTGTCACTGTCTGAGCAACCAAGTTGTTGCTTTTACAACCTGATTAACGATTTCACATCCATTTGTATTACTAGAGCCTGGGATGTCTTTCTTTTACCATTCACAATTTCACCATCTGTTTCAGATTTGTAAAAAAGTAGTGTCATTTTACACAAAACAAAGGCTTCACATTGTACAATCCCGCTACTTAAAATTTTGAATTAGCTTTTGTTGGCTGGTGATGGAGTCATTTGTGAATACCGGGGATCCAAACACACCCATATCTGACTAAAGATTTTGACTGGAATGTGCTGAACAAATAAAGCCACTGGTAATTCCAGCCTACACTGCAATGTTTTCTCTAAATGGAAATGTATTCTGCGAAGTCTGGTGGTCTCTGGTTTTGTTCCCAGTGGAAGGAACAGAGCAGAGAGTTTCCAGTAAGGTTCTCAGTAACCCCCCTCCCATTTGCCCAGATTGAGGGGGTGACCTACATTCACTGCTGCAGCCTCCAGGCTAACCCAAACTGCACTGGGCTACCTTAAAACAAACACAGTAATAGCAGTAATCATACTTCTGCCAGACCCTTAGCTTAACAATAAGTCACTTTGGTCCACACACAAAATAACCAACTGCATTTTCAAAATGTTTTAGAGTATATTCATAATGACACATTAACTTAAGTTCCTTCTTCTACATATTTAGCTATAATCATTTCTTCATATACTTGTTTAAACTTTTTCATATCTGCACTTTTTGAGGTCTTCACTCATACAGTTCCATATTCAGACTCCATAAACAATACTAAAAATACAAAAACTTTTCCTTGTTGTAGCGACTCTGGCCATTTTGAAGGGATGCAATCCTCTTAAATGATAAGGACTTTCCCTTTCAATAAAATATTTCTGAAGATTTTTTGGTAGTTCTTTCTTTTTTTGTCTTGTACATTATCTGTGCGGTCTGGAAGCTTATTAGATCCTTAAGTTTTAAAAGTTTTGAAATGATATATATGAATATGCATGAATAATGGTTCCAATATTGATAATTATTACCTCAGATATCTGCACAATATGTCAAATATGGTGCAACTAGTGAACAATAAAGTCAATGCCAAGCTAAAAGCATAATAACTGCATCATCAAAAGAATCAATATTGGATATTAATCAATACTGAAACTAGTATCAAACTAGATTTAGATCTAGATCTAAATTTAAATCATCAATATTGAAAAAGATGCCATCAATATGACAAAGTTGGACCTTTGTTCTGTGACATTGTGTATCAAAATCAATATTGATCAACCTTTTTTCTCAGTATCAGTACTGTTAGGTGTCAGATGATATCGCAACATTTTATAGGCAAACCACTTTTTATACAGATGGAGGCACCTAAAATGGTTATTGTTAAAATGCATATTTTTGTTGTAATATTGCAAGTTCTAATGTCTAATCATGAATAGAAGTGATCAGGTTAATTTATTAATTTTCTTTTTTGATATTTCTTATGTAAGTACAATGCAAATAATGCGGAAAACTGTCTCTTGTGTCCCCTCTGGGAGTATGACCTCATCACGTTAGAGAATCAGCAAACCACAAATTGAGACAAGACTTAGTTTTCAAACTTCATCCAAGTTCACAATGTTTTGTCCTTGGCTTCACCCATATTTCCTACTTTAGTCATGACATGTGGCTGTTTGCGAGGGCATCAGGTAGAACATCAGGCAGAGAAAATGCCAACTCACTGCAAGCAAGCTAACCCTGAAAGTATACAAAAAGTGATTGGGTGGTTAACCTCTGCACCTTTGTACTTTTTTGCTTACTTTCTATTACAACATACCTTATATTTAGCCCTCAACACACTCCAGTTTCTCCAGACTGTAACCCTAGGCTTAAAAGTCCCAACAGCTTAGATGGGTAAAGTTTGTGTGAAAAATGAAAATGTATGTTGTGTCCATAGCTGGAGTTATGTGCAGCCCAGAGCCAGCTTTCCGTCACAGGTCTATTCTGTACAGTCTCATCTGCTCTCAGCTCATTCATCACTGTTGTCTCAGAGCTCCTCTCTTTCTGTCGGCTCACCTAACAGTCTGTGACAGCTCCCCCATTCCTCTGCTGCTGCCTCCGAATCATCCATCAGTCTCCAAGCAACTGAAACCCTATCAAACCAGTACAACGCCGCCTTGGACTCAATAGTTGTTAATGGGTATAGAAAAGCATTCCTCATTTTGGTCATATGTTTCAACCAATTTGATTTATTAAATTGTTGAGTCAGTTGGCATTCCACAGTCGCCACATCATATGACACATGCAAAAAGTTGTATACGAATGCTCAGAAATAATCAGGTATTCTTGGTTTGACATTTAAAAGTAAGATGAGATAATTAGTATTTCGATAGTTCAATTGATGCATATGCCTTAAGTAAGTAAAATCACATATTCTGGAAGTTGACTTTAACCTACCTAGCTACCTGAAGGAGAATCATGAATGAAGAGGACAGATTTTTTAAATGTTTTTCACCAACCAACTTTTTGACAATAAGTATGCCAAACTTCTACTCTTTATAACCACTGATGCAATGCTTAAGTCACAGTTAACCTTATGTAGCTCGAAATAATATGGCTCAGAGGAGACATCTTTCTTCATTATGAAAGAAGTTCTCAAAGTACTATGCCCTCAGAGAAGACTGTCAATCATGTCACCGAATCAAGCTCCTCGTGGACCAAGAGGCAGATGATTGGCCTTTTATGTGTCAGAGACCTCATTTTAAAGAGCCCTGATCTACAGAAGGAGCCTTTCATACATATGTGAGTGCCACTTCTTTGCACTGTCTTTGAAATTCAATCTGATGATAGTACAGGATACATTTTATTGCAAGTTCTGTGAAATCATCTAAACTTTCTCAAATCTTTCTGTCAGATTATTCAGTTAATACCAGATTGTTGCTCCATACACTTTCCAGCATTTGTTCATTTGCCATTCATGTATTGTGATTGGGGTTTTCAAAAAATCGATATCCAGATACGAATTGATGATACTTAAACTGTCAAAACTGCATACTAATTTGAGCCAATATGAACGCTAAAGAAATTACACAAATATGACAGTCAGACCTTTCCTCAGACCTTTAGAGTGGTATTGTTATCAGAAGTAATACTAACATTAAAAAACGACTTACTTATAATTATGCAGTATTTCCCCTATCATTATATTGGCTGGGCACCCCGCTCAACCAACAGGGCCCCTCGTCCTGTCAATCAAATTATGAGGCTCTAACCACCTTTACCAAATCTGTTCCACTACTCCAAACTACTGTATTAGAAATCCAGTTTCTGTTGTCTTTCATACTTGGCCGGGGTTTCGCGTTATGCCACAGTCGGCTTGGTTCCACTCACAGACAGTGGTACTAGTGCTGATTTCCAGAAATCACGACAGAAACAGATGCAGATACTATCCCAGCTCCGAAATAAGTTATACTACATACATAAAAAAAATGTATATTAATGATTAGTGGCACTTAGTAAGTAAACAAAATGCAAGGCAAACCTACTAAAATAAGTCTGTTAGCATAATTGGTTTGACATATACATTAGAGCAGTGGTCCCCAACCACCGCTCTGGACCGCACAAAAACAGCAAATAATTTATCAGAGACTGCATCTTCTCTGATGTAACTTTCACCCATCCCCCATGACGCGCTAATAAGCTTGTCTGTAGATATATAATGAAAATCCTGATAGGAATTAGAAATCCATTTGATACAATGGCAGGTATATTATATCTGTGCTAGTTATGCTCTTATCCTCCGCAATGACGTATCATGTATAACGCATCAGACACGTCGTACAAAAGTATACCCACAAGGTAGTGAAAATTAGCCAAAAACAAAAGTCTTTGTAGAGCTTGTTTGCAAAGGGGAAAAGGCCAACTGAGGAGCCAGAAGAGGAGCCTATGACCTCCAAGAAAAAGAAAGCTAAATTTAACAGACAACACCAGGAGTCCTACTTAAAATATGGGTTTGTCGCTACAGGTGACTCTCGCACTCTCACGCGCTGAGTCCCCTCAGGTTAATATGTGGGGAAAAGCGAACGAGGCAATGAAACCTTCAAAACTGCTTTGGCACATGGAGACTAAGCACCTGGGATTAAAATATAAGATTTAGAGTTTTTTGAAAGAAACAAATGTGAACAAGAAGGAAAGAAGAAACAAGCACAGGGCTCCCACTGATTCAGCGGTATGGTGAGTTGTATTTTTTATGCAGTTAATTTATTTTTGCCATATTTATCTGCCATGCGTAGATGGCCGGTCCGTGAAGATAAAACCTACATTATTCCGGTCCGTGGTGCAAAAAAGGTTGGGGACCCCTGCCTTAGAGTGTGCACTGTCACTGTGCATGGGTTATAAAGCAGTGAGAGGATGTTTCATTTCATTAAAATTTCCAAACTTCTGAAAGTATGTTCATAAAGTGTAAATCTAGGAAACACTGGTGTGGTATTAAAGTCAGTATCAAGTATAAAATTGTATCGAAATTGTGTTTAAAATGTTTAAACAGCCCGTGTCCTCATGCTGTGAGGGTGCTGAACAGTGTTCCCCTCCTCTCGCCCTCATGGACCATAACCACATCCACTAATACAAAAACATTGAACTGGACTTTGCATTGTTGCATAATGACACAAAATACTGCACAAATATGACTGTATGCCCCTGTGATGAACTTTACTGTTGATGCCCTTTATGCTGCTGCTAAGACTGTTTCTGTTTATTACACATGTGCTGCATTGAATGTCATTATTGTGCTAATGTTTACATTGGGGTTATTTATGGGGTTATTGGATGGGCATCCTTTACACTTGACATCAAAACTATGCAGTATTTGATGCTCTAAACCTAATTCCATTGTTTTCTGTGACAAAGACAATAAAATCTTGAATCTTGAATCTATCAGTTTGATTCAATGTACAGTACTTTTACACACTGATATGGAAACTGGTTTGTATTCACTGCAACACAGCAAGCATGGCTTAATGGTTCTTCTTCTCTATTAAAATGTCTGCTTTGAGCCTTTCTACTTTAATCATTTTATCACAAACAAATTCCAATTTAACTGTGCACATATCGCTCTCAGAGACATTATACATTTTACATGTTAATGCAAGGCCGTTGTATCCCGGAGGGGGGTGTTTTGACACGACTGGCCCCCTGCTGCGCATTACCATGGGCATGTAGAATGAGGTGCTCGGGGAGTCGACACGCGTATATGAGGTCTGAATGTGCAGCTCCTCCTGATGTTATCACAGGGACAGTGTAACCTCTACATCCTTGAACCCTGTTTCACTGTGTCCCATAGGATCACTCACCCACTAATATCTCTGTATCTCCATCAGGCGTAATGCCATAACAAGCAGGTCACATGACAGCACTCTGTGCCTATTAGCACAAATATGGCCACTATAACAACAAATATGCTTCAAATATGTCTGCTGTCATATTAAAATACCAACCACTTCACAAAGGGCCACATTCCTTTAGTCACATGCACATTTTTAACTAGATAATTACATTGACCAAGTTTACAGAAATAAAACTATTAAAAGGTGTAAAAAAAAAAAAAAAAAAGGAAAATAAAACAGCTTTTCAATAAACTATTTCAGAGAGATGATTTTATGGCTTGTGATTACACCCAGGTTTATTTCAAACGAAGGAAGCTACCACATCAAAATATCATTATTATTTGTCATTAAAAATAAATTCCAAAACATCAAGTAAAATTATAAGTTACGTCACACAATCATATTTCATTCTGTCTTTGATAAATGGGTTGTTTTTAATTGAAATGCTTTAATGATTATATATGCATTTAAAAAAAGACTTACTATCTATGGCCGATAGTAGTTCAAAAGGCTGAACCTGGTTGAATTACTGGTACCTACCTGGCCAAGAGTTTATCATCACTGTATCCTTGAGCAAGACATTACTCACACATAGCTTTAAACTCTAGTCACTTTAAGGGGAGAGCATCTGGTCTGATTAATCTGCTGTATTGACTCTGTAAGGGTGTTTCTAGTGTAAAATACATGTTGATTCCAGTTGCCTGAGACCTATTTTCTATAACAAGAAGTGTCAGGGGTCAAAAAACAAGTGTAAGAAATATAAAAATAACCAAGGATACAAAACTTCTGGTACAAAAACCCAATGCACATTACCATATGGTCAACTACCCGCTCGACATGTCCGGGACTTGTTCAACATTAGCTTGTGCCGCTAGCAAATCTTGAAACTCCATGTGCTGACCTTGTGACCTCTCCAAATATATTTCCTGTTCAAATGAGACACCTCTGACATAGTACTTTCAGATTAGCATTACCCTTCAGTCCTGCTCCGGGACACCTCTGCAGCACTGCCCTGAGTCTAGACACGAGTACCACGGAAATGAATTAATATGCCCTTATTATCCCATCACTCCACTTTCAGTTCTCCCAATTAATTCCACTCTCACAAGGAGGTTATTGAGCGTGGCGGCGGCAGACGGAGAACACTTACTGATTGCGTTCCACTTGTAGTACCATCCGGAGGTGGTCAGATGAGAGGACAATCTCTCCCGCGGCCGGGTGCTCCTCCTGTGAAGGTAACACAGATAAGGTAAAGTCGCTCAGGCAGAAAAAGTCACTCCCAACAGGAACAAAAGAACAGCAGTATAGTCTATAGTTAGGTTTTATGGGTATCTAGCCAAGGTCATTTGCCTTCTCAATGTCAGTGTACAATGAAATGTAGTGTGAATTAATTTGCTCATGATATTAGAATTCATACTCAGGATGAACCTTGTGTGCAAGTGTGCGATTTAGTGAAAAATTTCAAAGTGAACACAGTGCCCAGCCCAAGCTCTCGTACATAAAGTATTTTGATTACTACTTATTATTCCTGTTAGTGGTGCACAAACTCAAAATAAAAGGAAATTTGCTCTGACATATTGGTTCCCCTGAAGGAAAGCAAAACATTCCTCAGTTCAATTGAAAAGCGATCAAACCCAAATGCATTTTTACATTTTGTGTGTGTAGACCGTATACTCGGGCTAACAAAATAGAAAGAAAATAATATTTGTGTTGAATTAATAGGCCTAGTGTTTATTTTAAATATTCTAAAGCACTGTTGAAATTTGTTATTATAAAGTGTGAAAACCTATAATTGATTTTGGAAGTCAATGTTATACCATGGTTAAATCAAAAGAAGACTATTTCTGGCTCAGGTGTTACAAACATCGGTTGCTCAGAAACCAGAATGCCAAAGGGTCAATTAGGAGTTCACAGACGCAGCAGTAAAAGTCAGGTCAAATCTGTCAGGAAAAAGTAAGGCTAATGAAGAGTTAGCAACACACAAGTCAAAAAGGTGACGACAACAATGCTGAAAGCTAATTAGGATATGTCTTGACAATGGCACATTCAAATGCTATTTATTTGTGAATGTGCAAAATTGTATAATGGGCAAGTTTTAAGAAGAAAGCCAGAGGCACATGAAGATCTAATTGAAAAGAAACCTGACAATTTTGAAAGTAAGATTTACATTATTTAATTATTTTACATTATTTAAGTCAGCAATTTTACATGGAGTGCTAATAAGCCATTGCCCGGCAGGTATTTCTTATCAGCAGATCACAAACATACCCTCAGAGATGTGCTGTGCAGCAGTGAAAGCGAGACCAGTATTATACTAAATGTATCAGAGGTCAATGTGGATATTAGTAAAGAAAGAAAAAAAAAAAAGATAATATCTCAACAGTCTTTATAGTTTAATTAATTGGAGACATACTGGATGCAACTTGCTAGGGTTTGTCTGTCCCTTTCTCAGCTTTTGTTTTTCCTATTCCCCTCTCTGCTTTATTCTTGGGGGGGATAAAACAGTGATCAGGTACAGACTGTGTCCCATATTTAACAGTTCATTTGTAGCTCAAACTTTGTACAGAGGGCCGTTGTTCATCTTGCTTCCACAGCTGCCTCTGTCTGAGGCACACAGCCTCAAAACCCACATGCCATGCACAAACTGTCCTCTGCTGGGGCTTCTTTAGGAGTGGCTGGAGGTGGTGGACCCGTTCTTTGCTTTATCGAGGGCTGTGTAGAGCCATCAGAATTGTCAGCTCTGCTTTGATTATTCAGTGCACACATGCGTCTGTGCGTTTGTGCTGCCTGGAACTGGGGAGCCGCACACAGACAAACGGAGAGACATAAATGTGGAAATTATCCAATACCATATAGCATGCACCGTGTGGTCAAGCAGTGCTGACAGCTCGCATATCTTATGAAAAGAAGAGAGTTTTGTGCTCACATTTGACATTTGCATGACTCCTAGACCAGCTTTTTGGACAAATTGCACCCTGGTTATAACATCTACAAAATATCACAGTTAAATATTGTTACATATTGCCTCTTTAAGCATATTTGTGCTGTTCAACTATTGACCACAATGCTTGGTTTAATGTATTGAGCAGCCTAGGGTAAAGGAACGGTAAATAAAGATTTAAATACTTCTTGTCCATGTATTTGCTCTGGCTGTTCTGCTGATCTATTAACTCCTACACAGCGCACTCCCCAAGGCGCTGAAACATTCAGGTACAATCAATGTTCGCATTGATTCCAGCGCTGCTCTGCACCGATTTGAAATGATGCGGACGATGATCCAAAGAGTAAAAGATGGAATAGTTCACACTCTGGAACTGTTGACTGTGTATCTCCAGTTGAAGTGTGCAAAGGTTTTCTCATGTCAAAAAACTGCAGCAGCGAGATACTGATACTGCAAACTAACCTGCAACAGCTCGGAGAAATCATTACATTTGTCACAAGACAAGAACAGACAGAGAGAAGGGTGTACCACCGTTTGGGAGAGTGATGCAAAAAGACACTCCACATCTGTAACGCTTAAACACTCGTCTTAAAGCGCTGTTAGATTTACAGGATTTGAGAACATGCCCGATCTTCATTATAATGAATATGCTCACAGTATATACATGGCATAGTAAGATTACATTTATTGCATTTAACTATAGTAAGGTGCTTTTGCTGGTCAATTTGTGTGATTTTGGGCCCAAAAAGTTGAAGCAAAAAGGTACAAATTCTGCCCCAAAGGCTTTACTGGACAGGGTAGCTACAACCCCAAGTGGGGAGAGAGTGGGTATAGACATTAAGCAAACAGTCATAAATGGAAGGCAAACCCAGGATGTGGTTCTGGGGACAACAACCACATACTGCCTTAAACCACTACACAATCAGCAAACACTGCTGACTGGCTTGATTTTGGCTTGAGCTGAGGTAATTCGTCATACAATAAATATTCACTTGTTGGTCTAACTTCAACAGTATAGTATAAAGAAATAACTCCGACTCATTAATGCACTATTGGTTCTTTCAGTGACCTTTGACATTAAACATCTGCAGAATGTAGACTAGGGGTTTGTTGCCTCTTTTCACCCAGAGACTATCTATAAAAACAACATGCTGGTTCTTGTTAGACACTTCTTCTGCGTGTTCATTAAAATGGTTGCTAAGTTTTCAGGCATTCTTTTCAAAACATGATTGCTTTTTGAGAAGGCCAAATATTGTAAGAATTTTAATAGGTAACCAAACTGTTGTCTCCTGCATTGACCTTAAGATTGTACAATGTGTATAAATAAGTATGTCCATGTTCAACTATGAAGAATTCAGCACTTAATACATATTTTTGTAAATGAAACTACAGTGTGGTTATAGCACAGATTAAATTTGATATTCATTTGATTTGTTATTGCGGGAGGCAGCACTCCAGCTTGGAACTTTTTTTTTTCCAAAGACAGAAATGGATTTTATATTCATAGAACTACTTTTCAAGGTGTTTGCAGATTCATGCTTTTGTTTGGCACTGAATCAGAGCTTTCTCCTTGGGTTAGTATTTAAAGCTGTAACAGAAAACCTTCAATCTCCAATCATTCCACAACTTATTTTTAACAAATAGAAATTATGTTATTATGATAGTGTGTGTTTTTGTTCAAAGGAGCATAATAACAGTAGCTGAACTAAAACACATTCCTTAAAAGCTGTGACATTAAATGTCACTGGATGCATTCAAACCATTCATCGCATGTATCTACAACTGCCTGCAGGGAAGAATTCTAATATCCACACGACTGACTGTCTTAAGCGCTGAAGGCTAACGCAGCTAAAGGTCAAATGTGCAAATGAGAGCTTCAGAGGCAGCGCTCCCAGACCGTGTTCTTGTTCAGATCAAACCAACTCAGAATCCAGTCCCCCACAAGAACACATCAGAGCTGAGCAGTTCGGCTGATCTTAGATAGTGTTAGTACCTATAAAATAATGATAACCTAGTTTTTTACACCGGCATGTAAATGAATGAGATATGAATCAGAGGTGGACACACCAGCAGATGCATGGGTGAATATGCAAATGGCATCCAAAGAGATTGACTGTCGACAGTAATAATCCCAAAATTGATGTCCTGCTTTCTTCAAAATATCGAAAGAATTCATTTTATCAAGTCTAGTCAATGTAGTCCCCCATTCGTCTAGGAAAGGTTCATGATAGAAAAGGTTTGACAGGTAGTCACAAATGTTTTAGAAAATTGAGATATTTCGGCTGCCATCCAGAAGTCATTGTCATTCAGTACTGACATTCCCATGTACTTAAAATGGTCAACACGTTATGACAGAAACTGCATTATACCAAGGATAAAAGGCAATGTGGTGTGTTCCATCTATTGCAAATTGCAATGAAGAAAAATTCAGGGACATTACACTGGGGAAACAAAATAGCTACTTCACAAAATTCTAGCTCCTCAGATTGATAATGGCTTCCGGACGGCAGCTAAAATGTCTCAATTTCAAAAAGATTGTGCTGATGACTACCTGTGAAACCTTTTCTACCAAGGACTGCAAAAAACTTTATTTTGGATACAAAAAATTGCACTATGCATGCATAAGAAAATCAGTTTCTCCACAACATCAGTCTATTAAAACGAGATTACAGAATCAAAGTATAACTGACACAGAAAGCTGTACTTCAAATCATATTGTGTAGTACATTTTCTTTAAAATCTGTTCTGTTTCTGTTTACATCTGGGAGGTGAGGCTTACACCTGCAGAGGAGTTGCTGATCTCCACATTAGATGGCGCTCCACTCTGTGCCGTAGCAACGCAGAGACTAAAACACTGCTCTCATTATGGGATCAAAGCTTGTCTAATCTGCATGCTAAGAATATGACGAGAGAACCCTCACCATCCCTCATTTCCACACAGGGCAATGAGCACAAAGATACAAAAACACACTCTAGGACTTTGATGTGGCTCAATGACAGTTATGTGTTCAACACGCTACAAGGAAACGGTCGCAAACTGCAATTTAGCCCCACAATGGCACAGGAAGATGTGGGCTCATTGTGTTTTATTATAACCAGGGTCTGAATTTTAGAAAAACATAATTTGGTCCCTACCCAAGCACAAAGATGATCAAACATGTTGGGGGGAAAAAAAGCATTAGCTGTCTCCGGAGCACTCTTTGGAAGAAAATTCTAATTGGACCTCATTACAGGCAGCAATATTTGAGCATTAGCTCAGTGGGTCCAAGTTGATGCAAGAAGTTCCACTGAGATTGAGTTTGTTCTTCTGCAGCTTTTAAATATGTTTACAGTATTTTTACTCTACAAATTAGCATGCGCAATATCATTAAAGGGGTTTCTTCTGAGCAATTCCCATGAACATTTGGAAAAGAGGAAAAACATGTTCTCAAAGCTCTGTACTTTAACTTGGAAATATCAGATAAAAATTTGCTATATAGGTGCCTAAATGTTTTCAAACTATTTCATACATTCCACTTGAATATTTTTGCCAAGATTCTAAGAAAATGCACAATTTAATTGTATTACTAATTTAAACATACAGGTTCTGCTAAATAAGAATTAAAAAATGGACAGTGCCTGAATGACGATTGTCAAATTATTACACTCAATCAGGCCGTAATTTCTAATTTTGATAACATTTGTAGATTTTAACATTTTTCTAGACAAAGGCTTTATTGGACATGACAATTATAGCGTAAAATTATGGGAGAGAGGATAAAGACATTCAGCAAATGGCTAAGGCTAGGAAACGAACCCATATCCTCAAGGTGGTAACAACCACATATGCGCAATGCCTTAAGCCATCACTAGTAGGTACAATTTTAAAGGAATATTAAATTTAAAAAATGACACAAAGCACTAAGAGATTTTACCTAAAAGAAAAGTTTCTGAGGCCAAAAGTAAACACAAATATCTTCTAAAGGTGATTGGCTGACTGGAGTATTCACTCCCTCAGTGTCCAGAGCATTTTTCTTATCAGAGTCAAAGTAGGCCATGAAATTGTTAAAGGAGCTACTGTCGTTTCCGGTGCAATTTCCTGGCGATCAGTCAAGCAGCGTGGATAAGGGCCCGGGAAAGGTGTGAGTGGATGAGGCTTCAGTGGAACAGGCAATCATGTCTAAGAGAGCCAAGGGGTCTTTGGAGAACTGGGTGAAAGGGGGCAGGGGGGCAGGGAGCGTCTGGAGATCAGGTCCTTCTGACGTCTGAACAAAGAGGTGACCTGGATAACAGCCTCTGCATCACAGCAAAATGCATATAGATGGTGCATTATTCAATGTGATATCAAACTAAAATATAGCTTCCCTTCAACAGCAAGAAGTGAAGGGACAGTGCAAACTGTTTCTAGTGAAAATCTACAAAAGCGATATGGATGGATTTTTACTGCAGGTTGAAAGTAAATTGGACATTATGCCGGTTTTGTTTCATTTTGGTTTTCTGCCCATCATCATTCTGCAACAATCAGGTTTTCGTCCCAACTCTACTACAGCAGTATAACAATCATCCCCTCAGCCTCTCCATCTCCTCATTTTTTATAACAAACCCATCATACTTTTTTTTTCAATGCATTGCCTTGATATTTCCTTCTTAGTCTGTCAGAAAGAAAAAAAATGGTTTGTATGAATTTCCGTTTCAGGTCAGTAATGGGTCACTGCATGTTTGGACCCAAGAATTGTCTAAACTATTGAAAAAAAATATAGTCCAGAAACTTTTCACAGTGACAGTTGATTTATAATGGTGTATCACACAGCAGCGAGTTTGAGGCACCCCACACTCTGAAACTTAATTGTTGTACTCAGACACAACAAGTTTTTTTTGTTTTTGTTTTTTTACAATATAAAGACACGTACAATAAAAAAGACATTCAGAAGCAAGTTTGAATGTCAAGAAAGGAAGAATATGTTTTTGCCCAATGATTTTATTGTTTGTGAGAGACTAATTTAATGGTAAAATCGTGAATGATCAATAAACTGACCAGGTAAAAATCTTGATACATTTTTTGTCATATTGCCCAGCCCTGATTTACCCCAGACTTCCTAGACTTTAGACAGCTGATACATTTCATTGCTTCTTCAATTAACTAAGACTGTTGAACAAATGTACCAATCGATCACATCTCACCCACTGACAGTTGCTATGGTAATAAGCTAATTAATGTTAATAAGTTTCCCATATAGTCGCATATCATCAACATCTAATACTATGCCCAGAGTGAGACTTGCTTTGGGTTACAATTCCCCTGAAAAGCTCAAACACCATCCAAAAGGCATGCCTCATTATGCATAGCTCACTCCAGTCCATCCCGAGTGTCTTGATATTGGGTCTGTAATGGTACCTCACACTGAGACAGTCATGCCATCCAGGCTGATCGCATGCATCAGTTCTGCCACAGTTTGCCCCAAGACAACTAATGGTCCGTTTAATTGCTGCCGAACCTTTGGATGAAAGAAATGGAGAAATACATTGTCATTGTCATTGCGCAGCTGGATGTTCATCTAAGACAATAAAGACGGTGTTGGTTTACTTCAAAGATGGACAAACGTTTATTAGAATTCTAGAAAATATTTATTTGAAACTATGTCTAATGAAATGCTCTCATAAGCTTTGGGGATTGGATATTCATGTAGCAAACTGTTTATTTCCTTTATTCTGAATTAGATAGCAAAGGAAATCAAGAAATCATGAAGAAAAAGAAGAATGGAAGGGTCATGGACATGTCGTTGCAAACAGTGCCAGCATTACTTAGTAACGCTGAAGAAACATGTACAACGCATTTCATCAAAAGACATAAATAGGTCCAATGATCAAGGTTGGCCTTACAAACTATTAAACTGGCTCAAGTTTGCTAAGTAAACTTTAGAAATAACACAATTGGACTGAAACATGGTTCAACAATTTTAGTGCAATAAACAGAAATTGAATTCTTTGCAAATGTGTTACCTGCATTTCTGAAAATGTACTGTCCACAGAAAATTTGATAAAATTCAAAACTGAAATTTTTGAGGGGTGCAAAGAGGTTATATTAACCATTTCTTTAACATATATCCTAATTACAGAGAAAACACAACCAGTTTTGAAAAAGGGGTACAATGTTTCAAGATCAGATATTGCAAAATAAAACATGCAAGCAAACAGTGGTATGGAGCTTTACTATGATAGCTCCTTCCACATTTCTTGGAATGCTGTTATCTCAACCTTGTTATTCAAATGCATTCAGAAAAGAGCATCAAGTTTACAATGCAGCCGAGAACCACAACAGACAATGGCGTCAACAATAAAAAGAAATGCCAGGAGACTATCAAATCTAAACACTGGAGGAGGATCAAACATGTAGCAATAAACAGAACAATTCAATCAAAGAAAAACACTATTAAGAATAACAGCAAAAAAGATAAAATGTGCAGATTTACAATGGTCTAAGAATTGTTGGTGCAAACTAAATACCAGCCTTAATAAACAGGATTGACATTTGCATTTCAAATATTTGTATAGTCATACAATTGAGAACAACAGTCCATCAGTCAACTCTAGTGGAGCTTTCCCAGTGGATGTTTCAGTCTGTCTGTTTCTCAGCATGGTATAGTTCATTGGGTAAAATCACAGCGTGTAACCTCTTTATGAAGATGAAAATTGTTATTTAAGTTCACAAACAAAACAAAACAAAACAGCTATCTGGGGGAAGTGAATTTTTAAACTGAGTTTGGATATAAGCGCTGTTGTTTTCTCAAATTATTATTGTTTATCAAATCATTATGAAATGAAGCGATTATAAGCACAACTATAGGCTGGATAGGCTGTTGAATTTGGTTTGAATGTGAGGGCAGATTCATCCGCAATAAAAGAATGTATAGTAGTAGTGTGGTCTGCCTACGTCTGCCAGGAAGTTCAGTGTAAGGTCATGAATCCAGTTACTTAAATGCTCCTACAAATAACAACAGCCATACACTGTGGTGCAGGCTGCACAGCAATAGCTATGAACTTTCATTTGAGACAAGGTCGCTTATGCTGCAGACTATCTATTTCCATGACACTTCAGTATATTAAACCAAAAGTAACTACTGCACTAGCATTGTATTAAAAACTCATTTCCAGTTTGCGACTGATTAGTTGAGTATTAAAGCATATTTCTGACTGGGTGCCCACCTGACTTTGCACTGGTCTTACACTCACTGTATTCCTTTTCTTAAAGCTCATTTATCAGCCCTCACTGGAGCTGGCTGTGTTTTGGGGAGTGGACGTGGGTGGCTGGTTGAATGCTGATGTGACGAATGGAGCTGTGGTTTGTAACTCGTGCTGTTTTATCTCGCCTCTGTTTGCCTCTTTAATATTCACCTGCGAGCCAGCGCCGTAAACAGTGTCTCTGCCACTGCTGCACTCAGATAAAAAGGCTGTTAGGAGAAATAAGTGTCAGCGATGGGCTCAGCAGCTTTGTGCATTCACAATAATATAAATATGAGTATGCTGCGTTGTAATCCATCTCACCTGCAGGGCCAATAGTGCACAGTGTGGTCTGAAAAGTACACTCAAACACTTAGCTGGAGTTGTTTTAGAATGACTTAATAGTATTAGGAGGGCAGTTTATTGTGAGGAATTGGAAAAGAGTATCCTGTATCTTCCAATATGACATACAGTCAGGTTTTGTAATAGGGGCAACTTGCAAATATAAAGTTTTTTTCTACATTTAATAGAGGCAATTTTTCCTTAGGAAGTTTTAAGAAAGCTTGTGTTCAAAGCAATATTTATACAAACTACTCTTGTGGCTTTTTAGCAAACTACAGTAAGGGCAATATTTTATACACAAATCTATGTAAAAATAGGCACTTTTCCCCACCCAATCTCTTTGATGGACAGCTGCTGTGGAATGCTCCAGTGCAGTGGCCTGCTTAGCTGTTTAGCACATGAGCAAATGCTTGATAAATGAGGTCCTAAGTGTACGCTGTAATAAAAACAAAATTGGGATGGGGTTGTAAGAATATTGTGGATATTTCTTTGGCATTTCATCATCCCTTGCTTCAATGGTTAAAGTTTTGTTTGAATTTGATATGGTTGTAATCGTTGCAATTGATATTTGATTCTTTTAAAAAATCCAATCCATCCAGTCTTCTGACCATTTTACATTTCTCCATTTTACTGACCAAACATGTCGAAGCAAATATTGAAAACTTGCCTTTTCCTTCTCTGATACCTGATGGAAAGTAGCTGGGAAGCAGATGGACATGGCAGCTGGCATACAAAGTTTTTTCTGAGTACTATTGTTAAAGCAAAAATTGTCAAAATTAAAACAGAGCTGAATGTTGGAAGTAAATTAAATACTTGAGGTCTTAATTTCATTTCTCATCTACTGCTTATTTTGGTTTGCTGGTAAGTTCAAGGTCTAACTGGTGCTGATTGGCAAATTTAACTTTTAATTGGCAATGGAATGAACCAATGGAAGGAATCGGGTTTACCCTAAGAAAACCTATAAAAAAATGTACTCTCCACATTGTATCGCCAACTAATTACTCTGCCACCCTACCCCATCAAGTAATATAGACATCAAGATTCCTACTCCTTTTTCCCTAAGGACAATCAAACAATGTCCGGTCAACTAAATATATTACCTCATTTGCATAATCTATTCATATTTCCCTGGGCCAAAATGCCCTCCGCAGAAATGACGCGTCCTATTTTAATGAATCAATGACTCTGACTGAGGAAGGACACGTCTGGGGCAGTCTGTCTCTCTATTAACCCAAAACACTATTAAACGTGTCACCTTATTAAAGCTATTATTCCCATTGGGCTAAATATTTGTGCACTGCTCTTGCTTAAAACTCACCTAATTGGCACAGAAGTGAAAAAAATTGAATTCTGGGAGCTCTATATTCAGAAGCAAATTCAAGAGGTAAAATTGACAAAATACATGACCAACCAGTCACAGACCAATGTCAAATCCTTCATCCTCACAAAGTTATAATGTTGCATAAATCATTGTCTACACATTTTAATACAATGGTGGCTGACGGCCACAAGAGATAATTGTTTGTTAGTCAGCTTGTCAAGATAGTAAAGACAGTACAAATACTTCAACTTGCATTTCCTTTTGACACCTATTATGTTGCATCGATTATAGCACTATCCAGATGTGCATGTCTGATTAGGAGAAAATTAATGGCTGATACTGTATGTACTGAGGTTCTGATTCAAACTTCCCTTTGCATCCAGACTAATGAGAAATGAGGCTGACATCTCCTGTCCCGCCTGCTCTCCTCCATCAGTCCACAGGTGAGCCATCCACTCTCTCTGTTCCAAATGAGTGTCCAGGAGAAGGTTTGGTGTCTGTGCATTTGGGGGTGGATGTAGCGGGAGAGGTAATGAGCGCTGGCGTGGTGAAGCGTCCCTTATCAGCAAGTGGCAGACTCCCCTCTCATGCGCTGACTGCGTGCTAGAGAGAGGTCACACTGTACCGTGGCCAAATGGATGGAGCACACTAGGCCTTTAGCCCTAATTGTGCCTGACGTCCAACAGGCAGCAGCTACAGCGTCCATCCTGACAGAGCTCACACATGGGCACGCTTAAATGGTCCCATAAAAATTCAAGTGGTCATGGCTTAATACAGTCCGAAACCATTAAAAGGGAATTAGCATCCGTCATGTCATTTCTGGCATGAAATCACTGACAGTAAAGACGAGTAGAAGGAGAGGGGAAGGCGCTGTGGAGACCGCCTCATTGGCTGCGATTCAAACATCTTCAATAAAAAGCTATTTTTTTACAGATACAATTTGAGACACGGGCACATTTGGGTAGAGTTTACCAGTCCAACTAACTGGTATATTTACTATACTTTACAAATAGTTGTAGCCTAGGACAGTACAGCTAATGTGAATGGCACTGATGTGGTAGCTGCAAGCTAATAAGGCCAACACAAGTCTCAATTTAAGTATGGGACCACAACCATTTCAGGCCATTTAAACTATCAATCAATCAATCAATCAATCAAAGACTAGATGATATCTTCAAGAAACAGATTCTCATGAGAAAAATAAAGGACCAAACTGATACACTAAACCCAACCAAGATAACCAAGCCTTGGGACAGAACAGACGTTTGGTGGCCACAGGTTCAACCTTTAATAAAGAATGGATCCATTCAATCAAAATCCAACAGCATCACTTCAGTGAGTGACCTTTGGGCAGCAAATTGCATCAATTTGAAGTAAAGGTCGATCCTTATCTCATTCTTTTTTTTTTCTTTTTTCTAGAAACAACATTACAGCAAATAAATCTCAATAAACATTGCAAATGCAAGGTTCCTCTTACATTCCACATTACATAATATAGGCTATACACTATAATATCATTTACTGTGGAACCTGGCCTGCACAGCATTGTAGTTGCCCTTATGATGAATATTCAGTATCGTTGTATCTTTTCTGCTTTATGTCAGTCACTTAGACAGAGGAAAGTAGGTGGGCTTTATAATTTCCCATAATAATAGCCGCAATGCATTTGTAAAGTGCCACAAGATGCAAATATAAATGCAGGTACGGACAATTAAAAAATATATTTTTTTTTGTAGGTTGCCAACACAAATACAGTAGAAGAGACAGTAATAGTATATCAATTCAACAGGAATTGTCACACAAGTAAAAAAAAAAAGAAAAGAAAAGAAAACATTTAAGAAATTTTGAATGGTTGAATGCACGTGTTGCTCTTAATTATATATTTCCAGATCCAGGATAAATCCAGGCTGTGAGGGCACAAGGAGTCCAGCAACTAAGGCTCTTTGGCAGTGTTTACTATGGTATGCAGTCATTTATACACCAAAATGTAGTTTGAGTAGTCTCCAATATACTGTTTTTTGTAAAAGTTTTGTATTAGATATAGTTTTTGGAGTTCCAATTTCTACGACAACCTCATAAACAGCAATAAATGCTTGTGTTCTGAAGCAAAAGTTTGCCAATTTCAAAACTACACTTGTATTATCAAAACAAGAATTCTGCTCAAGGATAAATGGGGCAATGCAAAATTATTCATATTTTTGTTGCCTGCTTTGATACCACAATGTTATTCACTTGACAAGATTACAAGAATAAGTTTTTGTAAGATTTGTAGGATGTGCATGAATTCAGAAATGTGCTGCTGTCTCGAACACCGAGCCCAACATTAATAAGTCCTCATTCTAGTTTCTTGAGGCGGGGGACCGCAGTATGTTACGCTTTTATTACTTCATGGTTGTTTTGTATAGATTTTGCTACAACAACTGAAAAAACTGGGTCAGGCCTTTAATATTCATGTTAATAGTAAATCTTATTCCACTACGACAGCAGGTAGAGCAATATAAAAAAGTTACAACCTCAATTTCGCCACCCACACAAAAAGAATGGGAAAGAACATGATGTATAGCAATCTAGAGTGGCTTCAAAGGGGAATTCTTATATTAGTTTGTCATAATGTTGTTTTCCTCCACGGCTGGATGTCATTTTGAGACACAAGTGGCGTACCAGGGAAAACAGAGTGCAGAAAAAGTGTCTGAGGTGAGACACAGGAAAAATCTGTACAGGAAAGTCACAAAGTAAATAGTGATGTTTACCGTTACAACAGAAAATTATTTGGTTCTTAAAGAGGACATATAGTGCATTTTACTGGTTTAGAAGTATTTAATATTTTGTGAAACTGGTATAATGACTTCCTGTTCACAACTAAAGACCTGGTACTCTGTTGATGGCCCTGCCTCTCCACAGTGTCATGTCACTGCAGTAAGCAGATGGTAAACACCACTTATTTGTAAAAAAAACAAAAAAAAACAAAAAACATTTTAAGCTTATGTGCATGACCATGTGTTTAAATTTTTCAAAGGATCACAAGTAAGTAGAACCATGAGTGGGTATAGGTGCATACGTAAATTTGCTGAACACTAATGCCAAGTGCAAGACAAATACTATAATTTTAAATATCCCAAGTAGCATGTAAAAGGAATCAGATGAAACGGTCATATGAATGAATGGATGTGGGTAGAGGGACATGGAAATCCAGGCTGGGAGCACAAAAGCAGTGCAGAACATGAGGGAGTGTGCGGGCCATCCTAATGAGAGCCACATTTAGGTCAGCGTTCGGCTTTACCCCCCTGTCTCCCCTGCCTCTCTCTGTTCTCCCCTCCCCCAGTACCCCACGAGGACCATCAAAAACTGGGCTCTGGGCTCTGGATGTGAAATTACAGTCATTCAACATGAGGTAAAGGCAAAAAGTAGCATTTTGAGGGCATGCTGAATGTCGCCTTGAATGAGTATTTGAGGCGTTTGCTAAAGGTGCTGCACTATGTGAGCGATGGGGTCAAAATGACTATTATCACTGCTCACAAAAGACACTTGTAAACACCTTCCAATGGCTTGTGGCGCAGGACTATAAAAGAGCCAAACCTCTCCACCGCACACTCACATCCGAACAAAGTGACTAGTTTCAGAGCGGGTCATTGTGTTTAACAGCAGGTGGAGAAGGCCAGAATGTTACAAGGGCAAAATAATAGATAGGTGGTGGACAGTCAGACCATACGCTGAAGAAAAGAGGTTCTTCTGGAAGGGAAGGCTGGCTCAAAGTAATTGTTTTATTGTCACAAAGAAACTGAGTTGTTAGAAATATTACAATTATCAATCTTCAGCACAATGTTTATACTAGCAATGATGATGCTATTTGTTAACATAAAGGGACGTTTGCTTAAAAAAATATATGTATTTATATTGTGGGTGGAATACTGCATACTAAGGAATGTCTGGCCTAATTACTGTTTCAAATAACTTGAACACTTTAGGGAAGTAGTTTGAACAAAATGTACTACTATAATGAAAAGTTTGAATAACTTTGCATAGAATCACATACAGTCATTGTTCAAAACACAAAAAATTTATGGATTCAAAAAGTCCCCAGAGCCAGTCTCCAGGTCCGAGGCTCCAGTCTTCAAATGCTGCCCAGATCTCTTGGCACCCGCCTTTCATAGATCCTCCCACAGGTGGTGGGTCCATGGGAGGACGGCCCCACGTTGTTCCTTCGGGCTGAGCAGAACACTGGACCAGCTCTATACTCTCCATCGGGTGCTCAAGGGTTCATGGGAGTTTGCCCAACCAGTCCATATGTGTTTGTGGATCTGAGGAAGGCATTCGACCGTGTCCCCTGTGGCGGGAAAAAGGTGGCTTGCCCTCTCTGGGTGGGGACTCGCTGCCTCAAGTGAAAGATTTCAAGTATCTTGGGGGTCTTGTTCACGAGTGAGTGATGGATGGAACGTAAGATTGGCAGGCGGATCGGTGCAGCTTCGGCAGTGATACGGTCGCTGTATCGGTCTGTTGTGGTGAAGGAGCTGAGTCGAAAGGCAAAGCTTGTCAAGGATAAAAGCGGCCGAAATGGGTTTCCTCCACAGGGTGGCTGGGCACTCCCTTAGAGATAGGGTAACGGGCTCGGTCACATGGGAGGAGCTCGGAGTTGAGCCACTGCTCCTCCACGTCAAGAGGAGCCAGCTGATGCGGCTCGGGCATCTGTTCCGGATGCCCCATGGGCGCCTCCCTTGGGAGGTGTTCTGGGCATGTTCCACCGGAAGGTGAAAATAAAATTGACTACTAAAAATGTCCTGCAAACTACACAAAATTGTCAAAACAAAAAGCTGTATAATTGTTTAAATTCAAGTTGTAGTGCAAGTAAATAGTAAGCTCCTTTTAACTAAAAGCAGCTAAAGCATATGATGTTAACATTCAGCATTGAGAAGTGATGATATTGAATTCATTGGCCATCGGGGGAAATCCATCTGCATTTTATGAATGAGATAAAGCTAACCATAACAGTGTTGGGATTACATTAAAGTCGTAGCTGATGTGGTTGAAAAAAACGTGATTTACACTTTCACATTTAATTTTACATCACTCATTTCAAAGTCCGCTCTGGCCCTGTGTTAAACTCCTCTGCTTTTCTCTTCTCTGAGCGTTACACAACGCACACAAAGAGCACTCACTTCTAACAGTACACTCACAGTAGCCCAACTGAACAGAGCCCAAGCATCGATAGCCCCTAAAGCATGGTATGTTTGTCCAGTGCTAGTGGGACTTGGCCCAGTTGAAGGAGATGGGCCAAAGGATGGCACAGTTGCTCATGTACACATGTTTACATAAGCAATGTACATTTGTTTACGAGCCCTTTTTTTTTGAGCGTAGAGAATAAGAGGAAAAAGTTAGCTCCAAAACATACAGCGAATCTGCGCTCACACAGAAGTTTTGAAGATCAATTCCTCATCTCCTGTTGTCCTTGCTCCTTGTTTGATCCAAAAACTCACGGAGGAGCGTATCATTGCACGACTCATATCTGTCTCACTATTTAAGAGATATTTTATATTTTCTCCGCTAAAGCAATATCACTGCTGCATGACATATAAACAAAGAGCGCTGTGTGATGATGTTACCAGACAATGGATCGGTTCAGTTGTTCAGATGTGAGTGTGAGCCAGAGAACGCTCTGTATTTCCAATGCAATAAAGTGGGAGAAATAAAAGCAAAAATTTCTTTCAAACTAGTCGCTTTAAACAAAATTTGATTCATCGATTTGATAGATTTTTTTGTCCAGTTCTGCTTCAAACATTTTGTCTGCGCGGTGAAAGCCTGGCAGTCCCATCATTTAATTTCAGGATTGACGACCAAATATAAGGAAGAACACCGCCCATGCTGTTTTGTCCTTCCACTTCCTGCTGCCATGAGATGGAAGAGTCGAACAGGACCAAGAAAACAACATACTGTTCGGTGAAGCTATTTCTCCGAATAAAAAGTGAGGAGAGAAAATGGGTATATTTGTCCGTGAATGTACCGTAGGAGGTTGGTCTGGATGGGGCGGCTACATCCATCCTGCTGCTCACCTCATGCTAGCAATAATAGATGAGCCAGGGTGGACAGGGAACATGCCGAGAGCCCCCTGATTGGCGGTGTGCTGTGCTTTCAAATGCATGACAGAGACGGGGGATGAAACACAATGGAAAATGAATGCAGAGAATACAATACTTGTGCAGTGGATGGACAGGAGGCTTAGTGGCAGTTGTGCAAATATACAACTTTTCTGTGTGTTGTTTTTGTTCAAATATATCTATAACTACAAATACAAAAAAATCTGATATCTTTAAGTTTACTGATATCAGATCTATTGTGAAAAAGGCTAATGTTTTCAGATGCCTTGAAGAAAAGATAGCAAGAGGTGTGATTGCTAAGCATGCAATCTATTAAAATATGACTGAAGGACAGTGCCAAAACAAAGTACAACAAAGTAGGTAGAATTAATGATTTGAATGGGATTTTGTACCTCTGCCAGTTACACTCATTTTCATTTTGTGATTTATGGCACAGTTTTTCACCACATGCTGGGACCCTCTTGACAAACTCCATTCATCCTCCTTTTCACTATGCTGGAGCGCTGCAGGTGTTCATTCTGAAATCAGACCGAAACCTACAAAACTCATGGAGACCAAAACATAGCTGAGGAGAAGGAAAGGAAAAGTATTAAAGTATATAGAGGAGAGAGCTATGTTGGCATCAATACACATCTCCCTACATAAGGATGAGACAACTGGCAGAGGCTCTGTATAGATTCACAAAGAAGCACTTCTAAGTCCTTTCTTAACCTCCCCTTTCTGACCTTTTCAGAAACAGAGTCTCAGTGCAATGTAAGAAGAAGCAGTGGTTATACAGTACACTATATGGAGTAATATGGGCTATAACTCCCAACACTAAATCTGCAGGGTTTTACTTAAAGCCTCTAAGTTTAATGGTACATAAAAATGATCTGTAAAAATCTACAGCTACACTGTACAGCAGTTAAAATAGTTCATGAGCATATTGCAAATCCTTCACTGGAATAATCACAGATCAGCCACTTTCAACACACTTGCATTTAATACAAAGCGTTAAAATACTATAAAACAACAACAACTCATAATCGTGGTTTAAAATCTTTTCAATTTCATATGTTGACTTGTTTTTGCTTTTATACTTGAAGGCTTGTTAAAACTACCAAGTACTACAAATCTTACTTCTAAATGTCACTGTCTACAACCAGACCACAGCGCTAAAAAAATCCACCATAAACTGTCATATTTGTTGCATATAAACAACTATTTTATTTCATCATAAAAATGTTCTTATGACCAGGCAATATAACAATATTGATAGTCTTGTTGTTGTGACTTCAATATGATAAATTCACTTTCTATTGGCGCCCTGAGGGTTGAGCAGAAAGGAGGCCTGTTAAAGCACTCTTCTATTAGTCTCTAGTGAACTCCATTATAATTGTGCTGACTGGTCCCAAACACCAAATCTGACTAGGAACAAATTCACTTCAGCTCAAATTTTGTCACCAGAAAGTGCATTCATGAGCTGAAACATCACTAGTGTGTGTGGGACCTTCTATTTAATTCTGTGCTTGTACCGAACCAAATCCTGACAGACCTAATCCAGGACTAATTTTCGGGAACATGATTGCCCCGTCACTGCTTCCTTATGGGGACATTTGTAGCACAGTAGGCCTGAACCACGAGCCAGATCAGATGTTGGTGGATTAGAACATAAAATCCGCTGAAATGGAACTGGGAGTTTTTCAAAGTGACTTGGAGAAGCGCTGAGGTGACAAATTAAAACATGTCCTCTGTGTGTTTCTGCAGGATTGCGTGGTGATTTGTTGCATCGCCCTGAGTTAGTGCTGTGCTCCCCAAAAACCTGCAAATCCCCTGGGCGCACAACCACGTGCAGTGAAGCGAAGGAAAACATGGAGAAGGTCCCAACCATGGATAATACAATAATAACCAGTATCGTGTTACAACTGCTCAACATGTCAGGCTTTAGGTCCCATGTGGTGCCTGTGGATGCAATCATCTAGTTTCTTTACATACTGAGTCTTCTCTTCCATTACATGTTATTAATGTCACTTGATACTTACAAAACGTTTCAAGGGTACATACAAAGTTAGAGGTTGCAGTTAGCTCTCTGCAGAGGGCAGAGTAACTTATAATTAGCCCCCAGCTGTTCTAAAATACAGTCATATTTTTCCTTCTTTTCTCCCTAAATTCATAAGTTTTTTTTTGTCACACAAGCTGCCCGCTACTATAAAAATAGAATAATGTAAATTCAAATATATTCAAAGCATTTTAAATAGAAAGTGACATATGTTATGTTGTTTATTTAAACTGAATTATTGAGGTTCTGCTGACCTGTCATTCAGTGTAATAAACATTCGTACCAATAACAAATGATTCTTCCCGTGGCCAACTTCCACGTGTTGAAACCAATATAAATAAGTATTGTCTGGTTTTACAAATGTACATTGCAATGCCATTTGTGAACGGTATTCTTTCAATTGAAGTTATTGTGTCTTGGGGCCATCCTTAACTGGCACCATAAGCCCCAAAGCTAGACTCAGCTAACACAGTTCACTCTTATTTACTGTCACTGGTCGGTAGCCAAACATTAATGTCATCCTTAAATCACTTTGAATAATCTAATTAGGATTGGGTCCATTAAATGCCACCAGTGTAAAGTAAAGGCCAACCACACAGCCCACAGACATGCAGTTTATCACTGTCTGAGGACAAGTCACTAATTACTCCTGACAAGGTTGAATGTATAAAGCCAAATTATGCCATGTAAAAATGTCAGTAGGTACTTTATTATCAATTTGCCAGTTTACATTATAGCTGAAGCTACATTTATAGAGATTTTGTTCAGATTACGTCATCATTTTGTGGCCTTAATAAAAATACAATAATGTTATACTGTTTTGGGTTATTAGTTTCACATTTTTTATTGATAATATGTATTTTCTGTTACAGGTGCAATTAGTTGTTTACAATATTTATACTTTTTTAATCTTCAAATACACTCATGTGATATGAAAAAAATATATGTATAATTTAAAAGTGTCAAAGGTCCTAAAGCTTTGACAGTTGTGCAGCTGCTAATAAGTTGAGTTAATGGGCATTTTATTACACAAAATAGTTAACATACTTCTCCAGCTTTAATGTGTGCAGAACTTATACTCAGCCCAATACCTAAGCTCAGTCATAACCCATTGAAACTGCATTGTAAAATAAAATTCTTTCTATAATCCTTTTTTCACTGCTTCCTGTGTTTGTCTTTGTGAGGCGGTCCTATACTCTGACAGCCTGTCACAGCCCCCCCCCCCCCCCCCCCAGGACCCCCTCTGTGGCGCTCTCAGACAGCAGCACCACCAGAATAGAACTTGTCTTAAGATGTTTAAAAATATCACAGGGGAAAATATATAGCAGAGACAGACGTTTTAAGGTAACAATGCAAATCATACAGCTGAGGTTGGCACTTGACAGTACAGTACTGAATATCTGGACCACAAGAGACGGGAGTGAAATCTTTTGTTTTATTAGGACAAGTTATGAGATTTTGTACACATTATTGCTTTGTTTGTAAAATGCTTGCAAGGGGTCAAAACATGATCTATTGA
Organism: Periophthalmus magnuspinnatus; assembly: GCF_009829125.3. NCBI lineage: Eukaryota > Metazoa > Chordata > Actinopteri > Gobiiformes > Gobiidae > Periophthalmus > Periophthalmus magnuspinnatus. The sequence goes on from NC_047143.1 coordinate 18,769,719, forward strand.
AATTATGTTTTAGAAAAAAAAATTTGTACATTTTATGGATGCAAATGAGATTAATTCCACCATGTCGACAATACTAATTCACTAAAAAGTATGGAGAAAAATGAATCATATTGCAGGCATAAAACAAACAATGGCCTGAACAATAAACTCTGAAATTGCTTTGTCTCTGAGGGACTAATAAACAGCAGACACAGGTGGTAAAAATCAACATCCATTAAATGATTGTAATAAGTGGTAATGCGGGATAATAAATGATAATGGTGGGAATGAAAGCAGTCAGTTCTCACACTCAGCTGGGATGTGGATCAAATTCTCTTAAATACACCACTTATTAAAACAATTTATCCCATTGGAATTGTTAGGTTGATTCGAAAAATGAAAATAGGCCCCCCTTGCTTAAGGCAGGTTATTAAAATCTGTTTCCACATCACAGTTTACTAGAAGGTGCTCTGGAGTTGCGTTGTTGTATTTTTCGTTGGTTTATTCGACTTTTACATCGTGTCCAATGAACCAACTCTCTTGAACAACAGCTTGTGGCAGTGCAGCAGCTATTACCACTGGGAAACAACAAGAAGAAGGGATAAATAATGTTAAGTCTGAAAGGACAACGGCCCTATTTGTGGAAGGGCATTTCTAAGTACAGTTTAGTTTATCATTACAAAGAGTAAATGCAAATATATGTTTAATATGGCAAAAAAAATAAAAGTCACATATATATATTTATAAAATAGATTCATATAAATTTGTTTTTTGTTTGTTTGTTCTTTTAAGATTCCAAAAAACAGTTCAACATTATACTTTTACAAAAGTAATGACTAAGTCAAAGTATTCAAATTACTCATCCACAAAAAGCAATTTATTGACTCTATTTGACCAGTCCAAGCTGTCTTTGTAACATTTGACTCGGACTACAGTAAACACATTACTCTGAACCTGGTACCGTGGGCTGCTCTGTGTGATTTGTGGGCATATTTTACAACCATTTGGCAAATTGCTTGGGATTTTGTGAACCATTGTGCCTCCACACATGGCTAATCATGGCAGTTGTTAAATATGTAACAGCTCATTAACCTTCAGCTGGGACGGGGGCCGGAGTTAGCAGCGATTAGCACACAACGCGGTCATCATCACTAAAGTCCATTTAGACTCAATACTGTTTATATTTTTTCACATGGCACACTAAAAGCATTGCAATAGATGGCTTAATGGCTCGGTGTAAAGTAGGAAGTGGGGAATCTGAAGTTAGCTTTTTATTTTTACGCAGCAATCTTGACAATATGACAAATGGTATAGCAAAGTGTGCCAAAAAGTAAGACTCGAAAGAGCCTTTGGAACTACTAAATGCAGTTAAAAAAGTTTGGAAAAGTTGTTCAAAAATGGTACAGTGTAGATGAGTGTCTCTGATACCACTCATCCATCACCATTACAGCCTGTGCATCCTGTTCTTAGTTGTAAGTGATTATTCATTCCCCGGCCTACACTAACCACAGCCGGACACTTTTGGCCAGCTCTTTGGGGCATGACTCAGTTTGCTGCCTATTTGGTTATCTACTTTTGAGAGCAGTCCTTCAGGGACATTAGAAACTGTGGGAAAGATCGTCATCTCCCATGGTAGTAAAAATACAGTTGTTGAATTTTATGGCAGACCAAGGCAGCGTATTTACAAGTCTGGCTTAGTGTGCGACGATGGGGCATTAGTCAGCCAGGCTGCTGGGGGCTGCACAGGGCCATTAGTCTAAAGGCAAACTGCAAACTGGCATTAGCTGAAAGTCCCCTCCAGTTTCACTTCCTGCTATTTTATTCATGCTGAAGTCTTGCAGAAACATTTACTTAAGCCTTGCAAAAAACATTTACCAATTTACATTTTTTTCAGGTAGATTTGCTATGCTAATTTACACTGCATCTTTCAAACTTTGTACTAGTGGTGAAATTCTGGTATGAGATAAACATTTACATCATAATCCATTGTGGAGGCCATTACAACAGCAGGGCCAAGAGCAAATTCAGTGGCCAACTGGGGACAGTTCCAGTTAAACTGCCCTGTTTTCAATCTGATACTTGGATTTTATGTGAATGGATAGTTTTATCTCAATGCATAAAATACTAGTTTTCTCACCTGTGCAATAGGTTTAGTGTTTAACTACTTTTGTGACATTTTTGTAAATCAAAGTTTCTTTAATAGTTCCCGGGAGACTTCCTATACTTATTGTGGGTCTTTTTTCAGCAACTGTGATACTGGGACTGTGATATAGCCCCATGTGACAGTTCATCTCTGCCCAGACTTTGCCTGGGTCCAGTTCTGACAGAGCACCCTCCACAGATCAAGCCTGGCTCTGTAGTCTCTCACAGACCTCACAGAACCCCAGCCAAATGCTCTGCCTTTCACTCACTCTGCACCTCATTTCATCGCCATGATGGATTTCTGATGCTCTCCATTTACTGATTCACACAATCCATACGCTGACAATTCAAACACAAAATCACTTTCAAACAAACGATAGAGGGGCAACCGTGCACGCCAAGACCAAAAATGAAATTGAAATGAAAGAGCTATTACATTATCAATCTTTATCTAATCCATTCGAAGCAAGGAGAGGTCAGTTGTAATTAGGTTCAACTCACTTTGTGAAAATGAACAACACAGCAGCATCACTTCACGTTTTTGCTTTGTCCAAGAATCCAACAACAGCTGAACACAAGCCATGTCATAGCAATGCTGATCAATTTCCTATCACAGCAAGCAATGCATGACAAGAATATCACTTGGATTGCGCATTGGAAAGTGATGCACCCTCTTGAGATTCAACCACAAATCTGAAAAACTTCCTCCATTTCTGTTCAGAGTTTTTGGCAGAAATGCTAACAAGACATTTAACAGGGGTCAAAATGCTTGTACATCTGCTCCCTGAAAGTGTCGTTGGTTTCTTCCTGCGCTCACTGCACCGGCTCGATAATGGCTTCCACATGTTGATGACAGGATTATCGGTATGGTCTGTGGATTCATGTGCGCTCCAAGTGTTGCTCACTCTGCAGAGCTAAGGAGAGTTTGAATGAAAGGAGACCCTAATGGGATGCTCTAAGAGGACTTGAAAAAATGAATAGAAAAACAAAAGTGGAGTCAGCAGCAGTGAGCTTTGATGGTTTGTTTTTGATGTGCAATAGTAAAGACAGATTCCTGAACTGTGATTGCACTTTGAGTGACTGAAGAGCAGAACTTCAGAGCAGTCTCATCCTCCAATGCACTATGAACCTGTGCAATATTTTTTGAGGAAGATTTTTTCTTGCCAGGGGCACTTACTCCAGGGAAATTCACAACATTCCCATGCCAGCCAAGACAGTCCTTCCAGCATGTCCTGAGTCTCCCCCTGGGGCCTCCAGCTGGTTCGCTCTCGTGCATGTGGAGAATATTCTATGAGAGGCTGCTTGCTCCAGCTTTTTACCCTAGTCTAATAAGTAATATGTAATATTGTAATGCCTGTAAATGTGGTTCTTTCTTGCCTCACACCAAGTACTGTGTTTACTATAAACAAGAGTCTTTAAAGGTAACTGCAAAAAACACTTCAAAGATTTGCTTTCTGCTCTCAGCATCACAATGTGTTTTCTAGTTGTATCTAAATTTATCTATAACATCGGCCGTGCCGGTTAAAAGGCTGCGTTGGTGTATCTTAACAACAAAGACTTAAACTGTGCTTTCTAAATGCGATCAGAGCAATTTCTTTACATCAGCTGACTTTGTTGCCAGTCAAAGTCAATGGAAGTCTGCTTTGGGAATGAAGAGCGTTCTCGTAAATGTGTAATCAAGTGTTTTGGGCTGAAATGGTAGAGACAGAACAGATGTAGCAGTGCACTGGAGGCGGCTTGTGGATCCGTTTGGAGCGTGGTTTTGATCCCAGTGGGGAGGGCTCTCAGAACGCTGTCAAGCCAAGCCCAGACGTTTGATCACAGTGCCTATAAACACCTTTGCAATGAGCACAGAGCACAATGGGACATGGCTTTTAAAAGAATACTTAAAAGTGCAGGTAGTGCTGCTTCACCATGGTGTCTCACGAATACAACATAGATTCACATGTATTCAAAAGATAGAACCTGAGAGAATGACAGCTTTGCATTGGACAGCGCTTATCTGTCCCTTTCGCTGGGAGATAAGCACTGGCCACATTGTCACCGTCAGCGACAAACAAGCACAGGAGCACAATCTATACAGGCTTTGTCAAGGGCTCTTCCTACACATGGATTTCTGTGCACAGAAGTGGAGATGGAAACAAAAGGTTTTATCAATACTTACAAGTTAGAAGTCTTAAGGGATGTATGTATGGATTGATAAAGTTGTTGTGTGTAGGATGAGATTACATACTTTTGATTCCATGGCAACAATGTCCATGACGCTAAGAGTGGACTCTGGTGATGAAAACAATGTACTGATGCAGTGTTAGACTACTGGACTTAAGATTATGGGCTGTCTTGCAAACAGTTAGTACAAGTTAACAAAATAAACGTTAGCTGTTCCCACCTTTTAGAGAGAAGGTTGTAGATTACAAAGTTGAGTTTCTGTATCAGTGTGACTTCCTAACCCATAATAGTCTTGATCTAAGTGAACAAAATAGAGCGGAAGAATAATTACCTAACACGATGGAATTCAAAGTTGTTGTTTTTTATTTGTGGAATCATCACATTTACAATAATTTAAGCAATGAATGAATTTGAAGAAACTTTTGGAGAGTAATTAAACAAACAATGGATGCATCTGCATTATGTCTGTTCTTGAACCACAAAAATATGCCAATAGCTTTTAGACTGGAAAATACTATCAGTGAAGACTTCATATTGCCATGCTTGCTGAAGATTTTGAATGTCAGCAGCGTTCAATTTATTCCCTACAGGCTGCCTTCAAACATGGTACAAAACATGTACGGCACAATGAACAATTAAAATATCACTTGGGGCACAGCCATTATAACGTATGCTGTAAGAGACAAAAGCGAAGCCTGGGGTTTGCCTCATAATTCATTCAACAACAATCGCTTCCCCACAGCCAAACAACATTTTCATCTTTGGAGTCTTTGTCTAGCTTTGATTTCCCGTGATGGGGCCTTTTGTCTTCTGTTAATGACTGTCCAGCTGCCACCCCCATTCAGAGAAGAATTTTCAAATATCAACGAATATTTTCTTTACCGACAATGGCAGAGGTAAAGTCAACTCTAATGGAATCTTACAGTCATTTGTTCTTTAGGGTCCTGATGTCATACTTGTGTGCAGATGGGATGTTGATATGGTTATTGCTCAATGTAGTTGAATGGGGAAGGAAGCAGATGCCGAATGGAGGATTGCTTAACATGTCACTGTCAATCAGCCAGCACTGCAGCCCTAACAGCTGTGGTCCTGCGGTGGGAAAGAATATTTAGATGTTTACGGTCAATACCTGGGAAAAATCATTGCTATTTCTGACTGTGTTTTGGACGGCAAAAAATTCTACAACTGCGTATGTGATAATATTCTCTTTGGACCAAACTTCTGCTACACCTGCCTTCCTCCCACGTCCAAAGAATGTCAAGTAGGGATACACTCTGGACTATAGCCCGCAATGACCCATAAAGGATAAGCAGTAAAAAGAAATAAAGTAAGAAATTGGATTTTTACTGCCTATGGTCATTAGACAATCCATCCATAACAAATACGGAAAGTAGAAGCAATGAGCGTATGCAGACCTTAGCCAAGACCCTATCTCTTAAAAACACAATTAGGTAGTTCAGGGATAACTACTCTATAATATATTGCAGAAGATCAAATGAATTTATTTGTATGTTTCTAAAAAGGTTAGCAATTAAAGACATAGTAACCTAACATAATGAGTAAGTCATAGGTTTAAATGACCAGCCATGTCGTTTGTACTGCACATGTCTGGTGCATATAGGAGGCAGCAATTCTATTGAGTTGACATATAGCTCAATAGCTGTGAGATTAAAGCACTTAATGAACTCTGGCTCACCTTTATTCATCACTGTGGTGGATAGAATGAAGTGACTGATGTGGCAACTCATTATAACATCAATAATTATTTGCTTCAGGCAGGAGATGTTTTCTTTTTATATATATATATATATATATATATATATATATATATATATATATATATATATATATATATATATATATATATATATATATATATATATATATATATATATATATATTAGTTTGTTGGACAGCAAGCAACATTATAATCAATGTATAGCCTTTTATCTGTTTAGAAAATAGCTCTGAAAGTGAATATAAACAAAAAATTTTTTCAATCCAACCATTGTATTATTTTGTCAAAAAAAGAGTCTCAGAAAATGTGCTTTTAGTGCTGTTATTTTAAGTCAGAATATAGCATTCTTCAACAGTAACATCGCATATTGATTTTCTGTGATCTCATCTGAACAGCTTTTTTTTATTATTATTATTATTATTATTATTTGTCTTGGGCAAATGGACATCTTTTCTCTTTGCATAGCCTAGGCAGCCACAGTCGATATCAATCAACACAATGATACAAGAGACAAGGAAAAATAAACAAAAACAGACAAGAAAAACACACAAAAAAAGAGTATCTCCGATTGCCCCCCAAAAAAGCTTAAAAAATAGTAGCTACTTACATAAGAAAGATAAATAGTTTCATCAGATTTAAAATTTTAAATGCCTTTGAATTTGTCTTTGTAAATTTGTTTACTCTGAAAAAAGCATTTACATTTTTTCTTCCGTATTTCAAGCACTGAATTTTCAATGTATACTTCAATTTGCTTAAAATGTAAGTAAAGAAAAAAATCTCTGTAAAATATTCAAATTTTTGTAACATTTTATATAGTAAAAAAAGAAAGAAAAGAAAATACAGTGTTCTCTGTCACTTTAGTAGGTCAATGAATATATATGGTAATTTAACAGGATAGTTGAGCTGAAATAGTGCAGTCAGCAAGGCATTTATTACATTTGCTGATCTTGTCTGAAAGACATTCAAGTACAGCAAATCAAGACACGACTCAGGATAATAACTACTCAGGTAGTTATTATTAGAAATCGTATGTTTCTGAAATGTTCAACTGTTCATGAATATTATAATGTACAGTTGAGCAACAAGGAGGGTTGAGTGACGATGACAATGCAACAGCTATTTGGCCTGCTCTTCAATCAGAAATGATGAGGTGTGAAATGCATTATTATTATTACTTTGTAATATTTGCCATACTTAAGGGTTTATGGAACCCAATGTTGTTGACAAGCTTTTTATAATGCTTCATAAGCTTTATTTACTGGTCATAGAAATGTCTAAACTAAATTTATTTTTTGTTTCTTTTTTTCCCTTTTCATTCACTATTGATTAGTGAATGTTCTTGTATTCTATTTTTACATAACTTTTACGGGCCTTTTTAAAAAAGTCAAAGGGAAATGACTATTTCTTGCCCCAGCACAAAAAGTACTAGTGTCTTTTTATGTCCTTTCAAAGCAGTGTGACAGAACATCCAGTGGACTTGAAAAAGTCACATATGTACTTACCCTTTTTGTTTTGTCAGTCATGTTATGCTCTCAAAGCTATATATCCAAAACTGCATACAGTAGGTGGCTACTTTATAAAGCCACAGGTATGAGTTGAATTGAATTACTTGACAAGGTTTAAAAGTTAGTAAAATTATACATACTGCCCTGTCATAAGCACCTTTATATGCACTTTTCACAACTTTTAAAGGCCAGAACAGAGTTGCCATCACAGTGATGCTAACAAGAAGTATGCAAACAGTGCACTTCCTGCTCCACTGAGGATAAAAAACATTTAAATTAAGTGCTGAGCCGTCTAATTATTATAAATAATAAAAACAGATTTTGCAATATATTGCATAAAATAATCTGGTACTGCTCCTTGAGGCATGTGCCTACTGTGACCCAAACCAATTTGTTCTTCAGTCTAAAGCTCTACAACATTTCAGGAGTGAAGCTCAATAGAACATGAAGCACTGCTTGAGCATGCATTTTTAACTGTGATATTGGAATAAGATGAATATTTTACGAAGCTTTAATTTCGCTCTCTTAGCCTAACTCTATTTATCTGAGCGTAATAAAACCTTGGTTTTTCTTTTGAATATATTGGACTCCAGATCCGCCATGAATATGAGCTTTAATCAATTATCCATACTTATCTAAATGCCTGATTTTTGCCCTGATTCGGATTGGGCAGCGTGCCGTTTTGAATCACTCCTCTGCTATTGTTGTCAGCGTGTTAATCTCTTGGAAAGGCACCAGTCCACTATCACTGACATAAGCAGCAAATGAATTTAGATTTGTATAACACAATCTGCTGCTTTCAAGTGCACTACTTTCTCCGCTAATCTCATTCCCATTCCTGAATATTTTCCAGTCCCTCGGCCCGCCTCCACGCGGCTGCCATTATTCCAATGGCTACAATTCAATTTAAGAGTGACAGTGTTAGGAATGGATGTTTGCTTGTTGTTGTGCTTGTGTGAAATACAAAGGCGATATGCAGATTAAAAAAACTAAAAATACAAAAAGTTGAAAAGATGCAGGCAGACAGCTTTCAAGAGTGAAGTACACCCCTGCGAATGACCTGAGCTGGAGGGGAGACAGCAATGAAAGCTGCAGAGCATTTGTCCTTAGATACCTCCCCTCTGTTTCTCAGCAGTCAATCACTATCTCCACAGTCACACTGCACTGTAAAAGCCGTAAAAATGTGGACAAAGTCATATGTGGTTAAAGTGACAACACCACAATATTTGCAAACTATTTTTTCTCCACATCAGAGGAATTAGGTAACACAACGTAACTATTTAGATAATTAGAAGATACGGATCGAAGGATGATGTTGCATCATCAAGTAGCAAAAAACAGCTAAAGAAATAATAATGGCTCATCAGCAAGTTTCTGTTAAAATGAGCTAGTAAAAAAAGCTGTGATTTTGACCTTGTTTGAATGTGAACAAATAACCAACAGGCAAAACCACAAAATCTTCAATGATGTGTGCATGTGGATGTCAAATCTGCTCCAGTGCTTTGACCGGGTCATAAAAATCCAATAGAATGATTTATAGTGAATGCGAGCCAGAGTTGTTTGTGATCAATAACATATTCCCACTGCATATTTCAGACATCTCACTTGCAGCTGAAACACAAATCTGTTTCACAGTAGTGGGACTGGGGTTGACTGCTGACAGTGCACAGTGCATGCGTGTGTACAGTCATATGTGTGTAGATGGGAGAAGGGAAAAGAGCAAACGAAGCTGTGGAAAGCAGCTCCTTCCTGTGAGTGTCGGGTCAGGGAAGTAGGACAAATCATGTCCAGAACAAGCACACCTGTCAGAGAAAGATCCGGTCCTCCTTCTCATATTCTGATCTTCTTCTACCTGTCCACAGCCATTCTTTCATTGCCAGCTCATAATAGGGATTATGTTTTGTTGTTGTTGTTGTTGTTTTTCACTTGTTGTTTTTCACAATGATTTCTTTACTATATTTGATTATATTTTTCATTAGTTTGGATTATGGTTGTCATCAGATTCAGTCATTAATCTGTTTGAGTTCAGATTTTGGGAGAAGAAATTTGACTATTTAAAAAGCAAGTATTGTTTATTTTCAAGGAATTTATATTGAAAGCCATTCTTTTTTTTTTTATTACACAAAAGTAAAATCACATCAAAACTCATGATCAGTACAAGGAAAAAATCTCTTTTTTTGGTCTTATCACCCAGCCCTAGTTTGGGAATCTATGTGTGTCTGACTATTCAATTCAGTAACTATTCTAGGCAAACAAGCCGATGCAGGATTCGATTAATCGATATACGCATTTTACCATTAATATCAAAAAGTGCCTTCTTTTTAAAATGTGCGTAACTGCAGGATGAACCAATGACTTGTAGTCATGGCTTGGCTATTTGCATAGTTTTTTGGGGGGTGACTGGGATTAATTTAGCAGGTGGGAAACAATGTTGGCATTGTAACAGCACATCTACTATAGAGTACCTGTTAGCAGTGCTTTATGCTATCTATTTAGCTTCTCTGCAGACTCTTAAAAGGAAGCTACAGCCCATACACCTCTGTCCTTTACAGGGACATAGGGTCGAGTTAGTGTAGAACAGGTTATAAGCCGTTTTGCATTAAAGCTGCTTTTTGAGTGCATAAGATGAAGTTGTGTCCATCTCGGACAAGGAAAAACTGTTACACTACTAGCTCATGGAGCGCCACAACTCGTGGTCTTGCATCTCACGTGTTGGTGTCTTTTCTTGAAAATTCAATGTGAGCAAAATAAAGCCTCAGACAAATCTTGAAAAGCGGTATATTGAACTGAGTTACAGGAGGGGCGGGGGGCACTCGGAGTGAGAGACAGGGGAAAAACAAACAGGCAGTGTGTCGATCTTAAATTAAATGTAAAACTCCAAATATTGGCAGGTCTGCATCGATTCAGAATCATTTTATTAGAATCAACAATACATCTAAAAAAAACATTTTCCCCTGCACTACCTAGAACTATTTGTGTCATGTTTTTAAATAGAGAGAGCATTTTCCTCTGAACTTGACACATATTGCCATTTCTCCTGCAGTCTTACATTGGCTTGTCTGGTGTTTGCTATAAAATAAACATTCTTGAGAATATTAGAAAATACTGCCCCAATGACTCACCACTGTTTTTTCACTTGCCGGAGACTTTGAGCACTCCAAATTTACATCCACTGAACCACTGGAGACAATTACTATGTTAATCCTATTCTTTCAGTGGCATTTGACTTTTAAAAATCCTTGTTTGTTATTTTACAAAGCCAGTTTTCGCAGTGTGTCTGGAACTTCTTCTTGGTAGCATCTTGGATCTTTGCCGGCAGCCATGACAAGTCAGGGGGCTCCTCACTCAGGGACAGAGTCCAGTATTAAAGCCACACAGAGGAGAGACTGTTCCCTCTCTGATCGCTGCTGCTGCAGTCTGCTGAGGGCTGAGGAGAGGGAGCTGCAAGGAAAATTATGGCTGCTTTTTTACTTTTTTCCTTCATGAAACATTTTTACCACACAGTTCAATTTGCACAGCTCTTTTTGCTTGTTTTCAGATGTACGGTAAAAAGATACAACCAGAAATGGAGACAAATTTGGGGGAAAAAAGTTTCAGGGGTAAATGCTCTATTTAAAAAGCTACAAAATGTATGTAGCAATGGTGTGGTACAGAGTAGGGTTGCACAATTTAGGAAAAACAATCTAATTTCCACTTTTTCTGACAAAGTATTTCAAATGGTTTCGTGATATGTTAAAGAACAATTTTCTTCAGAGTGAACACTGCAAACTCCGGGAGCATTAGCATTTTAGAGAGCACTGAAATATGAAATACAACAAGATTTTTTTTCTATAAGAAGACACAATATATTGTTCTTTGTACAATATACAATGTGCAGTTTGTATCTTTAGGCCACTCTTGCTTGAATCTGTTGAAAATGTTTTTGCATTTATTAAAAAGTTTATTTCTGTACACAGAGGAAACAACATGTGAAAGCTTTTTTTTTACAATAGCAAACTAAATACAGTGTCATGAATGTCAAGTCATAACTGCTTGTCAACACTGCAATTAACAATGTAAACATAATAAAAAACAACTAAAAATAATTAGCTCCCAGGATCCTTGTCGGGGGCTTCATGCCCCTGGTAGGGTCACCCATGGCAAACAAGTCCAGGGGGACGGGACAGACGAAGAGCGGTTCAGAAGCCCCTTATGAAGAGAATTCAATCAAGGCCAGCTACTGGTGTGGGCTTGCTCATTGCCCCACAGCTCAGCCGCTTCGTGTTGGGGTTCACTCCGGTGAACGAGAGGGTCGCGTCCCTGTGCCTTCGGGTCGGGGACAGGTCTCTCACTGTTGTGTCGGCCTACGGGCCAAACAGCAGTGCAGAGTACCCGGCCTTCTTGGAGTCCCTGGGAGGGGTACTAGACAGTGCACTGACTGGGGACTCCGTTGTTCTCCTGGGGGACTTCAACGCCCATGTGGGTAACGACAGTGACACCTGGAGGGGCGTGATTGGGAAGAACGGCCTCCCTGATCTGAACCCGAGTGGTGTTTTGTTATTGGACTTCTGTGCTAGTCACATGTGCTATGTTCGAGCACAAGGGTGTCCATCGGTGCACGTGGCACCAGGACACTCTAGGTCGGAGGTCGATGATCGACTTTGTTGTCGTGTCATCTGACCTCCGATCGCGTGTCTTGGACACTTGGGTGAAGAGAGGGGCTGAGCTGTCAACCGATCACCACCTGGTGGTGAGTTGGATCCGCTGGCGGAGGAGGAAGCCGGACAGACCTGGCAGACCCAAGCGTATTGTAAGGGTCTGTTGGGAACGCCTGGCAGAGCCCTCTGTCAGAGGGGTCTTCAACTCACACCTCCGGGAGAACTTCTCCCTGATCCCGGGGGAGGTTGGAGACATGGACTCTGAGTGGGCCATGTTCTCCACCTCTATTGTCAATGCGGCCGCTCATAGCTGTGGTCGTAAGGTCTGCGGTGCTTGTCGCGGCGGCAATCCCCGAACCCGGTGGTGGACACCGGAAGTAAGGGATGCCGTCAAGCTGAAGAAGGAGTCCTATTGAGCCTTGTTGGCTCGTGGGACTCCTGTGGCAGCCGATGAGTACAGGCAGGCCAAGCGTGCTGCGGCTCGTGCGGTTGCAGAGGCAAAAACTCGGGGTTGGGAGGAGTTCGGGGAGGCCATGGAGGAGGACTATCGGACGGTCTCAAAGAAATTCTGGCAAACTGTCCGACGCCTCAGGAGGGGGAAGCAGAGCTTCACCAACACTGTTTACAGTGCGGGTGGAGAGCTGCTGACCTCGACTGGGGATGTTGTCGGGCGGTGGAAGGAATACTTTGAGGATCTCCTCAATCCCCCCGTCATGCCTTCCGAGGAGGAAGCAGAGACTGGGGACCTGGAGGCAGACTCGTCCATCACCCTGGCTGAAGTCACCGAGGTGGTTAGCAAGCTCCTCGGTGGCAAGGCTCCGGGGGTGGACGAGATCCGTCCCGAGTACCTCAAGTCTCTGGATGTTGTGGGACTGTCTTGGCTGACACGCCTCTGCAACATCGCGTGGCGGTCGGGGACAGTACCTGTGGAATGGCAGACCGGGGTGGTGGTCCCTCTGTATAAGAAGGGGGACCGGAGGGTGTGTTCCAATTACAGGGGAATCACACTCCTCAGCCTTCCCGGTAAGGTCTATTCCAGGGTACTGGAGAGGAGAATCCGACCGATAGTCGAACCTCGGATTCAGGAGGAGCAGTGTGGTTTTCGTCCTGGTCGTGGAACACCGGACCAGCTCTATACTCTCCATCGGGTCCTCGAGGGTTCATGGGAGTATGCCCAACCAGTCCACATGTGTTTTGTGGATCTGGAGAAGGCATTTGACCGTGTCCCTCGTGGTGTCCTTTGGGGGGTGCTCCGGGAGTATGGGGTCCGGGGCCCTTTGCTAAGGGCTGTCCGGTCCCTGTATGACCGGAGCAAGAGCTGTGTTCGCATTGCCGGCAGTAAGTCAGACCTGTTCCCAGTGCATGTTGGACTCCGCCAGGGCTGCCCTTTGTCACCGGTTCTGTTCATTATATTTATGGACAGAATTTATAGGCGCAGCCAGGGGCCGGAGGGGGTTTGGTTCGGGAACCACATGATTTCATCTCTCTCTTGATGTTGCTATGATGTTGTCCTGATGGCTTCTTCGAGCCAGGACCTGCAACAGGCACTGGGGCGGTTTGCAGCCGAGTGTGAAGCGGCTGGGATGAGAATCAGCTCCTCCAAATCCGAGGCCATGGTTCTCGACCGGAAAAAGGTGGTTTGCCCTCTCCGGGTGGGTGGTGAGTCTCTGCCCCAAGTGGAGGAGTTTAAGTATCTCGGGGTCTTGTTCACGAGTGAGGGAAGGATGGAGCGTGAGATTGACAGGCAGATCGGTGCAGCGTCTGCAGTGATGCGGTCGCTGTATCGGTCCGTTGTGGTGAAGAAGGAGCTGAGCCAGAAGGCGAAGCTCTCGATTTACCGGTCAATCTATGTTCCTACCCTCACCTATGGTCATGAGCTCTGGGTAATGACCGAAAGGACAAGATCGCAGATACAAGCGGCTGAAATGGGTTTCCTCCGCAGAGTGGCTGGGCGCACCCTTAGGGATAGGGTGAGGAGCTCAGTCACACGGGAGGAGCTCGGAGTAGAGCCGCTGCTCCTACACATTGAGAGGAGCCAGCTGAGGTGGCTCGGGCATCTGCTCAGGATGCCTCCTGGACGCCTCCCTAGGGAGGTGTTCTGGGCATGTCCCACCGGGAGGAGGCCCCGGGGAAGACCCAGGACACGCTGGAGGGACTATGTCTCTCGGCTGGCCTGGGAATGCCTTGGGATCCCACCGGAGGAGCTGGAGGACGTGTCTGGGGTGAGGGAAGTTTGGGAGTCCCTGCTTAGACTGCTGCCCCCGTGACCCGGCCCCGGATAAGCGGAAGAAAATGGATGAATGGATGGATGGATAAAAATAATTACTGCTGCAGTGTGCCACAGCTTTCCTAAAAATTAAGCTAGATGAAACCTAATCCATGAAATGTAGCTATGTCTGTAAAGGGTGGGGAGTAGGCACCAGTGCAGAGTATTCTGAGTACAGTCACTTCAACATTTTACATTTATAATGTACTACCAACATCTCTTTCATTTGGCTTTGTGCTTACAGCTCATGTGCCATCCATCTTGTCATATGTACCATTTATTAAGATAATTGGATTAGCATGTTAGATGAATGTAGTGTCATATTTAGTCTTCACGCTAAGATATGCTGCTTGTCAGTGGCAATTTTCAGCCTTGTGCACTACAAAAAACATGGATAAAAATACTTATCACATATCCAAGTGAGAATCATTCATTATGTATAATACAAAATATATCATGTGTGCGCTCTCTGGGTTAACGTCAATGCCATCACTAGTGATCAGAAAGATAATCTCATACCCTCGGAGAAAGCTTTGAACTGACAAATGTTTGAAGGACACTCAGCAGGAGAAGCTGAAGAAGTGGGCAGTGCCAATAGTGACAGCTGGAGCATGCAACACTGACCCTGCTCGCCGCATGTTGCTAAGGTGAGTCGTACAGTAATACAAGAGACTGTGTCACATTATTTTACATAATATTTAATTAGCGTGACGTGACCCCAGGCGGCAGGTCACGGGGGCAGTGCTGTCATCACCATGTCTTTGTATGCGCTGGTTTGAGAGGTCTTCTGGTGAAGGCTACCATCCACACGCAAGGCTTTTTCATAAATGTGTGTTATTAAAAGGACAAAACACATGAAGCTGCAAGCAGAGAGAGAAGTGAGTGGAAAGTGAAGGTTCACTCACCTCTATTTCATTCTCTGCAGTTTAATCAATGCTATTCTGTGAAATTAATAGCAGTGTAGTACCTAATGCACTCAGTCTTCTTATTGACGATTCCAGTGCATTTTTGGAGTCAATACTGGGAACGTGGCTCAGTAAATCTCCCTATACTTTAACCTACTTTTAAAATATTTTTAAAGAAAAAAAGTCATCATATTTGTATGTTTTTTGTTTTTAAAAATTACTTTCTACAGTGCTAAATTAAGGTTCGTGGACATGGAAGTCATCTGAAGTTGAAGAAAAAGAGTAATTATACTATTATCTAAATTAGTAAAAAGAAATGTTCTTTAGAGTAGACAATCATCACAACATCAAGTGCAGATTCTCTCATGCATATTCTAAATATGCTCATGAATACAAAGTGGCTATTATAATCAACATTAATCTGAGTATATTGAATCCAGCATAGACATGTCCCCAGCACTGTCACAATGCTAAACACTTCACAGTGTGGGCAGTGTAGGACCTCTTCTCCGCTATCCTCTCATCAGTCATCGTGTACATACAAGCACAGTTCCACAGTCCTTCAGGACTGAGACAAGGTTAGCCTGGTTTGGCTGATAAAGAGCCATGTTTGGAGGACAGCTAGTGGGGACAGAGTGAAGTGGTGACAGCTGCTTTTCTCAAGCCACCCCCAAGAAAGGACAGAGTGAAGGGCAGAGAGAAGAAGAGAGGGACAGAGAGAGCACAGGGTCAAACTGTGAGACATCCTCTTTAGACTCAGATCTGCAGTGCATGTGGAGCAGGAGGTCAATGGTGCTGTGTAACACATCTGTAATCCTCACCTTTCCTTCTCATTGGTCTGTAATGCTGGTGATCTGTGCTGCTCTGAGGCTGTGCTGTCATATCCTGTGCTGCTGACAGCGGCCGCTCCAGCATCAATATCCACTCGTTAGCATGTCCGTTAGCGCAGATAAACACACACTCCTGTTGCTCAGCAGGGCTCCTCTTTCCATTAGCATCAGCATTAAGATGCACAGGAGACCACTGGTGCCTCAAGTGATCACCGTCAATTACAGCACAGCAGCGGGGGAGCCACCCCCACCTGTCAGCACATCATCAGCTGGAGGATGACCAACCTGACAGCTCCCACTACACTCACACAGGCTTCAGGGAGCATTCTAAATATCAACAAGGGTTTGTAGTGCAGGCAGCATGTCTTCACAGCAGGTCAATTCAGTTATTAGGGACTTCGGGTTCATTTCTAAGTATACAATAGGCTACTACCCACCAGCTTTTCCAAAGCAAACTGTATATATTTACAGTGTTCCCTCATTTATCGCGGGGGTTACGTTCCAAAAATAACCCACAATAAACAAAATCCACGAACTAGAAAGCTTTATTTTTTACAATTGTATATGTTTTAAAGCTGTAAAACCCTTCACCACACACTTCATACATGTTTCTCAGACAAACATTAACATTTTCTCACATTTCTCTCTTGTTTAAACACTCAAAAGTTCAAACCTTCATAGATTTAAAAAAAAAATAAGCACATTATTATAAAATAAAATCAAATACTATAATGTACTCTAAATAAAAATGACAGCTTTTAGAAATACTGTAACAAATGTAATTTTAATGATCAACCTATGAGGTTGGACACATAAGAAATGATTAATAGTGACAAGGGATGGGACAATATACGATAATATCGTTAACGTGATAAAAAAAGGTCTGCAATTAATCGTTCGTGGCATTTTTTAATAATCGTGATCATCGCGCACAATTATAATCGCCTTTATGGCACCACACTGCCTCATGTTTCCAGTTCCAATACAACATTTAGATGTTAGTTCTGGAGTTTGCCCACTCTGTCAAATTAATGACACTTGTTAGCTTCTGCGCTTATCTCTGTCTGAACTATATTCTGCCAGATATCAACAATAAACAAAGTCTGATCCGTAACTCTCCACAGGAACATGCCAGTGCGAGCCTCACCCGTGCGCACAGATGAGATGCTAATGTGTGTACATCTTATGTTTTTACCTACAATAATGCAAACTGCAGAATAAAGCAACACCTTTTAAACAATAGACAAATTAAGTCTAATTCATACAGCTGAATACAAATGTGCCAGAGAGCATGCTCCGAATGCGCACTATGTGCACAGAAGCAATGCTAACGATTATACACGGTATATTTTACCTACAATTAAGTCAATAGCAGAATAAATCATGCTTACCGATCAAGAACAGCATCCAATCCATCAAAAAGGTCCTTTACTCCTGAGTCCACTGTGGGATCTTCACTCTTTGCCATGAACCGCTCCAGGTCCGAGATGCCTCTAGTATAACTTGTACAAACATCCAGTGTCCTCGATCACATACCCCCTTTGTTTTGTCCATTTCATCATGTTTAAAATGCAAAACAACAGTGCGTAAAATGCGCCATTATGCACAGATTTCTGCATCCACTCGGCTTTGGCCGTTTCCCAATTCGCCAAATTGTCTTAAATGCATCGTTTTAAGTGTTCGTCGACGGGCACTTGCGTCACTTCCGGCGCAACAAGGAATGGGCTATTTCGACAACATGGCATTGAGGAGTACACATTTTCTTCCGGGTACATATGTTTACGGAAAACCATGGCATGTCATACATCGTTTTCTGCTGCTCATTGGCTGTAAGGGGAAAACGTCACTAAATGTGTGTAATGTAATTGGTTGATTCTACAAGGGAAAGAGTGGGGCATAAACTTTCAGTCATCTGTAGCACTGACTCGCTGTCTGCGGCTCCAGTAACCCACAACCCCCACCTTATTGGCCAACACTGGTGTCAATCACAAGCTAACACGTGTGTTTAGCACCAAACAAAGTTGGCACTGTCAGAAGTTTATTATGCCTGAAATCAACAAAAGAAATGCAAAGAAGTGACGGAGCAGATTTCATATTTGGAGTACTTTCCTGCAGCAGATTGGACATGGGGGATCTTATTTTGTGGACAGAAAGACAAGCTTTCATTTGATGTGTAAATTGTTTGTGTGGGTGACGCAGAAGTGTATTTACATTGCTGTAAAGTTGTAAAGTAGGCCCGGGCCGTCGAAACGTTAACAGGTTAATAATTGTTGTGATAATATCATTAATCGCAATTATTTTGGCCACAATAATCGTGAGTCTAAAATTTTATATCGTCTCATCCCTAATAGTGACTCACGTGTATTTCACAGTTCCTCTGACTGCGCCTCTTTGTCCTGGCACCGTTCCGCTGTAATGTCTCGTAATGTTGTTTTTCCTGCAGTCACTGATCCACAAAGCTAAAGCAGACTCCATCTGCATGATGGTTACAACCTATTTTTGCATCCTTGTTAAAGCTTATTGCTGCTGTCATCCGCGAATATGGGGTTGAAGCGGCACGTCTTGAGCGTTCATGCATCAGACGCTCTGTTCGCAAATCCAAAAGTTGAAAAAGCTGAACGTTTTGGCGTTTGACGCACAGCTTCAACCAATCAGACACTACATTCCAGTGACAAAGTGACGTCATTAGCCGGAAAAAGTAGAAAGACATCAGCCACAAACTAGTAGCAACTTAATTATGCCGGGCGCACTGGCTGCATAAAGGCTAGTCCCAGCTAGATACAGACACGCCTCTGCAGAGCCGATCACCTCGGTTGATGGGTTTTATGTAATAAATACACTTAAGTCACTCTCAACCTGCGCTGCATCGTTCACAAAGACCACAACGAACATTTTGGAACGGCGCGTCAAGATGACCTGCATCCAGAGTGTCCATGACGCACGTCAGAGGCATCTGCCCTTAAATATAATGGTGTCCAACTAGAGGCGTCCAACACATTCTTGACAGAGTTTCAGTCACACTGTTAGCATCGAACATTTATGTAAATTTGGCTAAGCGCATTCTATACAGGAGACAAGGCACTTCCCTTAGCCAATCAGGACACAATGCGCATTCATACACTGTAAAAAAAAAAAGCACGAGACTGCGAAAAGTGAACCGCGATATAGAGAGGGACAACTGTATATATATATATATATATATATATATATATATATATATATATATATATATATATATATATATATATATATATATATATACAGTGGTCCCTCTCTATATCGCGGTTCACTTTTCGTTCATGTATGTATGTGTGTGTGTGTGTGTGTGTTTCACCATTACTCCATATGTATATGTTACTCCATTCGCTGTTAAATCTTAAAGTATTTTGCTTGGTGAACAGCATTGTGGTGTAAATGAAAATGGAGGAAACTGGGACTGTACAGAATGGTCAGATTCCCATCAGACAATGTTGCCATGCGCTGCATTCTGTGTTCTGGTTGTTCTTGTTGACTGGAGCTGCTAGATTAGAGCAATGGCTGCTCTGAGGAGCAGGGCTTTGGCTCTGCTCCTGTTTCCCTGTCACTGCCTCTAAGCCTGGCCCAGCTCCTCTGCTCCTGCCAAACTACCATTAGAGCTATCCAAGCGCGGACATCTGTACAGCAAGGCACCGATCCACACTGCCATGCTCCCTCAGCCTCCCCCACCCTCCCCCGGCCAACTGCACTCAGTACCGCAGAGCACCCACACAGCGGGCTGCTACTCAGTCCCCACAGCTCAAACTCATGCATCACTAGTACTTTCAAAATCACTACATATGTAATTATGAGCCTGGTCTTGAGATGGCAAATTGTGTTGCATTCTTACATTAGTTTGTTATCTCTATCAAAGTGGCCATTAGGAAGGCTTTTTACTGCCAATATTGAGTATAGCAATGGCTAGTAGGGGTGTGAATCTTTAAGTCCCTGGACAATTTTGATTATTGGGTTACGATTTGATTAAAAAACTATTCTTAATTCTAAAATTGGGAATTGTTTTATTTATTTTATACATTTTAATTTAGCTGAAAACTGTATATCCATATAAAGAATAATTGATCATAATTCAATAAAAATAACAGATCTATTCACTCATTATAGGCCCAGTTATTTCAAACTGCAAAGATTAAACTTAAATACGTAGGCCGATTTGTCGAAGATAAAAAATGTGAAATATTTTCAAATGAATTAAGTAGCCTGTTAAAGGTGAACGGGGCTCTAGCCCGTTAACTCCAACAAGTTGTGGCTGTAGTTAGCGCATTAGCTTTCCTTCACTGCTAACAACAACACAGCAAAGTGAACCACGTAGTTAAAGTGATTCAAAGTAGCGCTGATATCCCATTCATCTCTCCTCTGTCTCACTGCGGTCTCACAAAGATTCCTGCTGTGTGTGTGCTGTATGTGCGTGTGTGCCAGTGCGCTCGGAGACAGCCCCCTCGGTAGAGAGTCCATCGGCAAACAATGTCTTAAAAAACACTATAATAACTGTTTTGATAAATCTGTGGCATAACTAGGCATGAGACAATATTGAAATTTTGTGTGACGATTATTATGGCCAAAATAATTGTGATTAACGATTATATCACGATAATGATTAAAGTTATTATGGATTTGAATAATTATAACTTTAACCAAGAATATTAGAGATAAGCAGGGCCGTCAACTGAAATTTGGAGGCCTGGGGTAATTTGGAATCAATCCAGAATCATTAACATGTAAAATTGCAATCCTTTTAAGAATCTTTTTTTTAACATGCCTAATGGCTAGTCATAATATTTAGTGTTTCTCAATGCCACATTGTGTGACCATGGTAAATTTTTAGACCATGTTTATAAATTGTTACAGGGTGATGATGCCACACAATGTTTAGCAATAACAGGGTCTACTCCTGCCCACATCACCTCAGGTGTGCTAATGAAAAGCCTGTCAGCTTTCTAGCAATTCAGCTCCTCTTCCTCATTACATTAAAGAATTAAACTGATGAATATTATCTTGATACATGTTTGATATAAAATAAGGCTTGCAGTTTGAAAGTAGCTTAAGGAGGGCATTTCCACTGACTGCACCGTTAATCTTTCAGCGATATGCTGGGGCATTAGCAGCAGCTACAAAGCGCCATTTCCCTCTTCATCACCTGTGTAAAGGGCACACTCTTCCTCCAGTCAGTGTGTAGCGGCAGAGGAGACTGTGGGTTCAGGCCGGGGCCAGTACCTCACTGTATATCAATAACAGCAGCATTCAGTCTAGGCTCCCCTCAGGCCACAGAGCACAGAGCAAAAGGCCAAGTGCAGCACATGACCTGGGACACTCCGGTAAGGTGTCAACTATGAGCCAAAAATAACACTGTTAATTCTCTTTTTACAACCTTTTTCAATATAGAGAAGACATTTGAACTTTTCTCTTCCTTACAAATGTCCATTTCACAAGTAAATATCAACATGACATGCATACAAACCACAAGAGTACCTATGACATTTAAACAAACTGCAAGTCTGCACCTGAAAGCACCATTCAGAAGTATTTTATCTTCCATCCACAGAATGGCTTACCAAAAAACACTTTGCCAAAAATTTAGTGAAGCACACATGCCAATATATAAAATATTATTTTTGAGTTTAGCTGGCGATACAATAGCTGCTGGATTGTGTGGTAAAATTGAATGTTTAAAAGTAATTGCTAGAGGGCATGATTGTGCATTATGTCTTTTACAATGTAACCTCCTCAACAAAAGTTTCCTGTAAAAAGTTGTCACTTCGAAGCAAGAACAAAAATAGTCCCATAATAACTGTGTCCACATTTTCCAGTTCCTCTCGCTGTAGTAATGGGACCAATGCTAAAAATGTTTTTGAATAGATAAAAGTAGGCGTGGGTGATATGCCAAAAAATCAAACCAAAATAAACATAATTTTCTTAAAGCCAAATCACAATTTTGATTTTTCGATTCATGTACTGTACCTGTACAGTTAACATAAGCCATTTCCTGCTTTATAGAGTTCACTGTGACTGTTTAAATCCACCTGTCACTCACACAACAAGCTAACCAATAGGAGAAGTGGGTTGGAAAAAGATTTGAGCCAAGAGATGCATTAAATAGAACAAAGTGATGTCACATTGTCAAATGGATGAGATCACAATTAAATGTTTATTGCCATATCACCTAACCCTCGGTAAAAGGTCCCAGCAGTGTGACGACATCTAATGCCATTCATTCAGACATATTAGGGCTAACTCAAAACAAAAACATTCGACCACATAAGGAGACCTATGACAGAAACACAGAAAATGGACTACAACAATTTCCATAAGCTTATAAAACACATGAGCTCGCAGCAGCATTGCTCAAGGCTCCTATTCCCAAGTGGATGTCACACTATGAGTTGTGTGACTGAACTGACCTGTGTGAAGAGCTCAGCATCTCTCTTGGTCCGGCTTTGGGAGAGCCACTGCACCGTCACCATCTGTCCCGCGGGCAGCTCTGGAGCATGAACAAGAGAAAGTCAAGACATGAATAACTTGTGTGGGGCTTGTTCTCCAGTGGGATCTGCTCTGGAATAATTGGAACAGAAAAAAAAAAAAACATAACTGCATTTTTAGAGGAACAGGTTAACATCCCATTTGCCTCTTCCTGGATATGGAGGAGATGCTAACTGGAGGCTCTGCTCTGTCTGAAGCTCTGTTACTCAAGTTTAAAGACTTTAATCTTTCAGGTTCCTGAAAATGTGTTGTTTAAATGGATTTTGTATTTTTTATTGAGTTTTTAGACAATACTTTGGCAATACACTGCCAAAACTTATCAGGCAGTGTGTGCTAATGTGTGCATTAAGTTAGCATGGTAACTGCTGAATATTCCAACAAAGTCATACATGCAGAACCCACCCACCACCCACCACCACCACCACCACCCACCACCACCACCACCACCCCTCCACACACACACACTTTGAGAAATTTTTCCAATTCAAAAGATACATTTTGTTTGAAATGGTTAATCACTATGGCAATGGTCACCTTTTTTCATACCCATGGATAGATAACATATGAGACTGAATTGAAAGGCATTGCACTGTAGCACATAGAAGGACTTTCATATCTGCTCCAGGGAGTGTTTAGATCTCATTACCCACTAAACTCAACAAGATGCATATCAAGCCTCACTCTGACTACATCTAAAAGACCTCAGTGTCTCATTTAGACAAGACATTCTCTAGTAATGATCTGGCCGACATGTTTACCAAGTTAATAACAGAAGAGCTATTCAAACCACCAGACAAGATGCACAGGGGAACGGGGGCGACGCGTTCACTGGCTTTATTTTGTCAAAGCCAATGAGCAGAATCGATAATAAGCTCAACATGGGAATGAGCACAACGGTATGACTTGGGCGGCTCTGTCTGTGTCTCAATTATTTTCATCCTAGACATTCTCAATCAACGGACCACCAGGTACATAAAAAACAAACAATTTGTAAAAAAAAACAAAAAACAAACTATCTGGCAAATGGCCATTGACCAAAATAGAATAGATAACTGATTGTTATCAGTGTGCTGTGGTTGGTATGGTACTTTGTCCTTGACACCTTATTGGAAAAGCTAAACAGACCATACTTCCTGCCAGTAATGAAGACTCAAGAAGAAACAGAATTGAAAAATTTAAAAACAACAGACGGACAATAAATCGATGGAAATTCAAACCATCCTTTGAGGCTGTTGTAACAATACCTAATCATAAATTCAATAACTATGTTATTATGACGAGGCTATTATTAGCCTATTAGCAAATATTTGCCTTATGAACAATGAAATGGTCTTCAGTAAACAGTTTAATTTATTTACAAATGTATGTGTAGTTGTATGTGTGCAACTGTACAAAATACTGTTGAACAATGTGAAAATATGGAAATAAATTCAACACACATGTTCTAATACCTCCATGTAAGCCTTTCTATTTTTTTTTCTTTAGATTTAGAAAAAAAAAAAATATATATATATATATATATATCAAAGTTGTAAATGTTTTAAACCCACTTTAAAAGAACACAAAATCCAGTATGTCCCATTAATAAAGGAGACTATGTAAGCCCCCATATTTAAAATTTGAAAAAGCTGAACAACAGATGCTTGTTTAACATTCACAATAACATATAAAAGTAACTATTTAAAAGAACAATTTAAAGATTAAATAGAAGCACTCCATCTCTGGCAAATATTAAGCAAAAGTATTATTCAAGCTTTAATCACGTTATGACTATATTTTGCTTTATTAAAAATATGTAGATTATCTGATGTCTGTTGAGTTATAACTAAAAACTAACACGCAAATGAATGAGAGCCGCACAGCTGAGGCTCATGTGGACATATATGCGCTTAAGTTTCATTTTTGTTTTCTCTGCTGATAGCAAATAATAATAAAGACAGCGCTGCGGAGCACATGCTTTTATTTTGATAACTTTAAGATTTCACTCTGCGGTTTCCTGAGCAAAGGAGGATGATTATGGCGCTTTACGTGGACTCATTTGGCTGCATCTTTACGCACAAACACCCCATATGGATATACTACATCACATTTACTTGGGAATTACGCTTTTACCAGGACCAAGGAGGAGTTTTTTGGTGGAGTTTGGTTCATATTATGTGTTTGGTTTCAATTTTACTCGTGGATGCTGCAGATTGTGACTGAATATGAATATTATTAAGCACAACACTTTGACTGTGAGACAATGTAAAAGTCCCGCACTGGAGACACTATTTCTTCAACTCTTCTGTTATCGGTAAGAAAATACACTGAGTTTTTGGCACAGATGTTAAAACCCAGTGGCTAAAACGTGAGTGGTGCCATTTGTTGGCGCAGTTGTGACTTGTGCTGTGACCTTCGCTGATATTCATTCAGTTGGAGCATTTGATGTTTTGTCTCAGGGCAGCCCAGTCGCACTGACTGTCCAGAAGCATCTTACAAGTTCAGATATTTTACCTATCAAACGTGTATTCATCGTTTCCCACTGGTATTGTGTCCTAAATTTCTTAACCAAAACTTATAAACTTACCTGACACGAGCATGGTTAAAGTTTTGTGACAGCCTGCCTCCTCCTTCCTTTTCAGGATCCCTATGACATTAAGTTATATATATATATTCACTCTTCAAAGGCTAAAACATTATATTTGGCAAACTGTGAAACTTAGTAACTTACTCTGCGTTTTGGACAGAAATATGACCTAATACCCACTCGCCTTTTCTCCATGTTTACACATTACTGTGACACGTGAGACGTTTTACATAAAGTAACGGAGCAGAATAAGAAAACTAACTTTCTGAATGTTTTATTGGCATTAGCTAAACATTTTTGCAATTTTCTGTCTCTTTGGTGTGAAAAATTACATCAAATGTACAGCCCTGACACGCATGTCACCAGAGCAACGGACTAAACCAATGTGTAACAACAGGGAGGGGTGATCAGTTTTTCATTTTCAGACTTATTTAATAACAGTGAACTGTGTGGATACTGTATACATTCTAACAAACAAGTTTTACCATAATTCACTATTTTTCATAAAGCCTTAATAATGCAAGGGGATAGGGGACAGTAAGAGGAGAGAGGGGGACACTAGTCAGAGCAAAGGGGGGGGTCCCCCCCCATAAGAATCCTTGTTAAAACGGGCCATGACATTTCAAGGCAGTGAGGCCTTACTGGCTCTTGTCCATTTACTTCCCTTTAGGCGTCCCAGTGGGATCAGAACCCAGCGAGAGGTTCAACAATAGTGCTCAGCACAGACCATCCACTCCCCTCTGTTTCTTCATGTTCCACATGGCTCTAAAGGCCTGTACAGCTCATTCTGTTCCAGTGCGTAACACATCACACAAGCCTATTATGTTTGGTCTGGTAAGTGGGCAAACTTTAACTCATTCTTATTCATATACTTTCTAGTATGTAAGGAGATATGTAGCAACAGCTGTCCAGAGGCAGGCTGATTGAAAAAGGCTGTAACTCTCCAGCAATGACCAATAATCACTCAACACATCCCACTGATGCAAGGTAAGAGAAATGTCTTGTCCAACAGAGATGGATTTTAAATATAAAGGTACACTATGTCACTTTTAGTGAGGGGACTAACAACTACTTTTCTATATAAATGTTATTTTTAAATATTTTATTTTATTTATCTTTGTTTATATATGGGAATCCATATATGGGAAAGCATTTCGGCTCTCATTTACATTCTTTCTGTGGCCTGGTGGCTCTACCTGTTCATCTCCATTAAGATAGAAGAGTTTAATCCCATTCCATTCAAAGAATAACAGCTCTATGGAGGCAAGCAGGTAGTGATCCCTGCACTAGAAATGTTACATAGTGCATTTTTAACTGTGACGCTAACTGTGTCATATTATTTGAAGATGTAATCACTAAATGTCACAAATCTAATGCTTAAACCCTCTTTAAACTGTATGTGTAGGGTTTGGAATTTTACACCGGTTTACAGGCTAAGAATGCAATTAATTCTGAGCAGCCTAGTTGATGTAACACGGCACACTATAATGTATTCTCACGTACTTGTGTGAAATGAGCTGCAGAGATGTAAGTGGAACATGAAAGGCTGTATTTAAAAGACCATTTACCGCAGCCAGCTGTACGCAGCTCTCCCACTGCGCATACATGCCCCGGAGTGTGCGTTTCAGTTCACGGATAAGACGCTGATCCACTGTGTGCTTCGCTAAAGTGGCCAGCCATGTAAAGAATGCTCACTCCATCCATCCACACCCCCCCACCAACTCCTTTCTTCCCGCACAGAATGGGGCACCGCCGATTACAGTATGCACATGTGTCGCCCCACTGTCACACAAAGTGATGGTGTAATTGAAAAGCCTGGTTGGAGGGAGGAAAGGGTGGAAGCCTGACTGATGTTGGCTATAGTGTTTATTAAGAATCCTGGAGCTTTGGCAAACCGTAGTCCATCATTTAAAGGAGTGATGGAGGGCCTCATCCTCTCCAAGCTAATGTCTGCTGAAACTATTAGCCTGCCTTAATGTGGTCTGCTGAAGGGAGCATCGCACTGCTCACTCCATGCCACTGTCATTTGTTGATTTTGGCACAGAATGGATATTGAATGCTCATGTTTCTAGGCCATTCTCCAACCGCTAAAGGAAAGACTGCCCTGACCTCGTTTCAAGAAAATTGTATGCAAGGTCAAGGTTTACATGCATGTTTACATGCTCATAGTATTTTTGAGTCCAATGAAACACTCCCATGAGTACAAAACAGAAAAACAAACTAATAAATGTCCATCTGCACGTTACAAATGTTTTTCGGAGATCAGTGAATTTATATACATAAATAAACAACAAAACCCATATTTGAGTTCAGCCTAAAATGCCAAATTTCCATTCAACCCTTACTCTAGTGTGTGGACATGCAGTCATATCTGCGTTGACGTATGGCTCCTGCTTGCCACCACATCAAATCAACAGGACGTGTACAAAAAAACTCAGTGAACATGTGCGGTATGTTTGCTTTTAAAAGCTGGGGAAAAGCCCTTTATTGAGACAGGATTTAGCATGAGCTGCTAATCTCTGTGACAAAGTCAACACCTTCTGGAGCAGCACCTGTTGAATGGGAAATCAACTTAATATGAACCATTATAAAACATGCTTTTATTGCAGCCCTCTGATGTCAAAGCTACACTGAGGCCATAGCTCTATACAACACTAAATATGTGCCATCTTATTTAAATATGAATGGTCATGAGAGGATATGAGCATTTGGAGCAAATATCACACGATGAAGAGCAAATGTCTCTGAATCAATATTAAGTATTATGCATATAGGCTAAATGGCTTCACACACTTCATTCTAATTGGTTAAATTTGTCACTCACTCCCAACATGCTGGAGGTTGACCAATTAGTCAGACCTTAGATTATAACATGATTTTACCCTCATCCCTATGGTCTCTCAGTGGGTCATGGGTCTCAGCAATTGTGACGAATTTTTGCTTACCTTCCAAGATGAACCAACATAAAACAAAATATACTTAAACTGCTTTTAAATAGTGCATCACGCATGCTCATATGTCCAAATATCTATTCTGTCCAATACTTTAATTTTTTCCTTTATTTAACAATAATATAATCAATAGGCAATTGAACATAAATTTATTTTGATCTGAGCTCCAATTCAGAACGCATAATTAGATAATAAAAAAAACACACACATCTGAGGGAATGCCATGTGATTTACAAATAAATGCACTGTCCTCACAGTGTCTGCTTCAGCCAAAGTGAATCATTCTGAGTGTACAGACATCCATAGGCGACAAGTACAAAACACAGACTATTTCCTTCCTCCTCAAATGTCAGTGAAATGTAGCCACCTGAGTCTGAAGCGGTTCCGGGCCAAACGTTGCTGACATTTGGTGCATTTCTTTGGATGTTATTGGTGATTAATAGTGACCTTTTCTGTAACCTGAGAATACAATGCTCTGAGCGCTCACTTCATAATGCCAAATTCAGCCGTGGCATTCTGCAGTGACAGTGTACAGCAGAGAGGCTGGGTTGTAGAACCATGCAACTTCTAATGAATGCAGTGGTTTTCACTGTGCTTTGGGCATGGGTAATCTGAGACGGGTTGTATATAGCACTACAAATTAGTCAAAAGCTTCAACTGAAGAAATGAAATTGACAAAAAAAAAAAAAAAAAAAAAAAAACTAGAACTCAAATGTCCTAAAACTGAATAAGGAAGACTTCACTAACTTTTTACAGTTAAAAAAAATCCATTCATGGTTCAAATGTTTGTAAAGTTGTCTGTGTAATCCCTCAGTCATCTAGGTAGGTTCCATTGCAAAAGCATATTAAATTCAGACAACTGGACAAACAAGGGTGCATATGTCGCCACTCATCCAAACAGCTTTTTCAGTTCTGACAGGATTCTGTAAATCATTGCCTTATATAGGCACTAGTTGTTTATAGTAATGAGTATCTGTTTGAGCCCACTGAATTACCCTAAGGTGTGAACTATCACCCTAGTTGTAAAGTTGAACATTTGTATTACATGTATACTATAGGAAATCCTAACTTGTAATTCTTAAAGGGTACAGCAGATCTTGCTGCTGGTTTGTCTCCCATCTCCTTCAGCTCAGTCAGCACTAGTGTCTCTAGCGTAGTGTCTGATTGAAGCTTCACAAACTTCTCCCGGCGTCTTGACCTGGATAAGCCCACAGAGGCAGCAGCAGAATGATGAGTGTGAGTCAGTTTTGTGAAGGCAGCTCGGCACGACTCCTAAAACTCCTGCCCCTAGGTCCACAGAAAATCAATTCATGTTTAAGAAGGTCTTGGAGTCCGTACTATCAGAGTGTCAGCTGCTCTGCAAACGGCTCTGCAAACTGACAGTGCGCTGATGGAGCAGTGGTGAGAGGTGAGGCTGCATGGGCATCTCGTGGGGCCTCGGCTCAAACCGGTCAATTTAAAAGGACTTCTTAAATGGAGCTGGTTTCAGATCCACTTTGGAGTGGCCATAAACTCATTTGTGATGCCTCCGAGTGCATCACAAATGAAGCAATGGCATTCCAATATTCCCACTTGACCCAAATATGGGTTGTTAAGAAATGTAACAAAAGTCTATTTTCAAACTGTGCAAAGACAATGAGGTATAAACTTAAAATTAGAAAGGATGGGACTTGTGTGGCAAGGTTAGAAAGCAGCATAGATTTTGGTTGTGTAGTAATATGACCCATTCAACACCATTTTACATTATTTGTGTTATTCTCAACTCATCAATGGCCAAATAATTTTTGAAAGTTGCAGTTGAGCAGATTAATACAGCCATCAGTCAGTCAGAATGTCAGAAGGCAGAATTCAATCCATGGTGGTCCAAAAACAATGTGATGTTTGCTGGTTACAATACTTTTTTTTCAATTATGGGGTAAATTTAGTTCAATCTGAACCGGGACAAACAGTAATACACCGTGTATATTCAAAACTCATTATAGCCTGAGCAACAGTGTAAAATGGTTACTGGATAATGTCTTCTGTGCATATGTCAGGCCACAAATAGCGCATTGATTAGAATTAGAAGGTTATAATTTGAAACATGCAATTTTCCTTCATTTACAGTCGGCAACTTTAATTATGAACTTTACAAATGGGTTTAAAGCCCAGGGGAACGTTCAACTCCAAACTCCATTTTCCCACAAATGTGAGGTGGAGGGAGCTGGTTATTTAATCCTCTCACAGAATTATAATTAAACATTTAGCAGTAATGTGTTGAGCCATGGTCCGCTCCCTGAAAGCCATAGAAAGGTAGATTTGGTCTAAGCGCATGCTACATAATACATGCAGCCATGTTTCTTATCAAAAGCAGGGAATGTGAATAAGTTGTAAATTGGATGACATTAAAGTTTAATGATGCCCAGGAGGAAATGGGGTCATCACAGCAGAGAGCTCCAGATACTGTATATATGAGAATAGATTTCAACAAGTAAAACAAAAGGGACTTGCCCAAGAGGCACATCACACACGGACTGGGTTCAAGAACAGCTCATTTCTTAAATGTTAAACTATTTTTTTTCCTGGAACTAATGATATTTCTTTGGGTAAAATCTTGCCCAACGAGGTGAGTGATGATCAGTGCTGTACTTTTTTTGTTTGTAGGATTTAAAGAACATTTTAACTACAAGCTGATAAAACACACGTTTTTAGCAATACAAATGTAAAGTATCAAAAATTATTATCAAAAAGCAAAAAAAGAATCAAAACATTTTGTAACTAGGGACTAAAGTATCTCCTGAAGGCACAAAACAAGTTGATTTTTGCTAAGTTTTTCTTTTCCAATTACACAGTGACTTTTAAAACCTTTTCTCATTTAATCTAAACACAAAAGTGGATTGGTTGCAGTTAATGTGAAATCTATTGTGCATGGGCTCAAAAAGCTTTGAGAAATGTAAAGCTGATTCTGGAGTTGAAAAACTGCACTGTTTTTGACATTGGAATGGCAAATTCCATATAAACAGATAAAGATATAGAGAGAGTGGATTGGTTGCAGTTAATGTGATATATATATATATAAATAAATAAATAAATAAATATACACACACATGTGGTACCCGCCGATTAATGAAAGAAAACTCTGACAAAAGTAATAATAAAAAACAATTCTATGACATTTAACCAATGAAAGTCAGACATTGCTTTTCAACCATACTTCAACAGAATTATTTAAGAAAATAAACTCATGAAATATGCCTGAACAAAAATGATGGTACCCTTAACTTAATATTTTGTTGCACAACCTTTTGAGGCAATCACTGCAATCAAACGATTTCTGTAACCGTCAATGAGACTTCTGCACCTCTCAGCAGGTATTTTGGTACACCATCACTTTGTGTGACAGTGGGGAAACTCATGAGCAAACTGCTCCAGTTGTCACAAGTTTGAAGGGTGCCTTTTCCAGATGGCATGTTTCAGCTCCTTCCAAAGATGCTCAATAGGATTTAGGTCAGGGCTCATAGAAGGCCACTTTAGAATAGTCCAGTGTTTTCCTCTTAGTCATTCTTGGGTGTTTTCAGCTGTGTTTTGGGTCATTGTCCTGTTGCAAGTCCCATGACCTGCGACTGAGACCAAGCTTTCTGACATTGGCCAGCATTTCTTCTTCTTGATAGTCTTGAGATTTCATTGCACCCTGCACAGATTCAAGACACCCTGTGCCAGATGCAGCAAAGCAGCCCCAGAACATAACAGAGCCTCCTCCATGTTTCACAGTAGCTAGCTTTATTTTTCCATCTGTGAACATAGAGCTGATGTGCCTTGGCAAAAAGTTCAATTTTTGTCTCATCTATCCATACGACATTCTGCCAGGAGCTTTGTGGCTTGTCAACATGTAGTTTGGCAAATTCCAATCTGGCTTTTTTATGATTTGCTTTCAACAATGATGTCCTCCTTGGTCGTCTCCCATTAAGTCCACTTTGGTTCAAACAACGACGGATGATGAGATCTGACAATGATGTTCCTTAAGCTTGAAGTTCACCTTTAATCTCTTTAGAAGTTTTTCTGGGTTTTTCTGTTTTGTTACCATTCGTAACATACGTCTCTTTGATTTGTCATCAATTTTCCTCCTGCGACCAGATCCAGGGAGGCTGGCTACAGTCCCATGGATCTTCAACTTCTGAATAATATGTGCAACTGTAGTCACAGGAACATCAAGCTGCTTGGAGATCATCTTATAGCCTTTACCTTTAAGATAGTTGATAATTTTCTTCTTCTGAGACAACTCTTTCCTTTGCTTCCTCTGGTCCGTGTTGAGTGTGGTACACACCATGTCACCAAACAGCACAGCGACCTGTGGCCCTATATATAGGCTCACTGACTGATTACAAGATTGTAGACACCTGTGATATTAATTAGTGGACACATCTTGGAGTAACATTTCCCTTTGGTCACATTATTTTCAGTCTTTTCTAGGGGTACCATCATTTTTGTCCAGGCCTGTTTCATGAGTTTATTCTTTTAAGTAATTCTGTTGAAGCATAGTTGAAAAGCAATGTCTGACTTTCACTAGTTAAATTTCATAGAATTTGTATTTATCATTACTTTTGTCAGATTCAACTTATTTCTGTGAAATATATATATATATATATACACACACACACACACCCCCACACACACACACACACACACACACACACACACATATATATATATATATACATATATACATATACATATATACATATATATATATATATATATATATATATATATATATATATATATATACTGTGTATACAGTGTTCCCCTGCTATATCACAGTTCACTTTTCGCAGTCTCACTGTTTCGCAGATTTTTTTTTTTGTGCAATTTTGAAGGCACGTGTTCTGCGTCCTGATTGCAAATTTAAATAAATGTTTGATGCTAGCAGTCAAGAATGCGTTGGATGCCTTTGCATTTGAGGACAAACGCCTCCGATGAGTCTGGACATGTGTCATCTTGACGCGTGTTCAGAGCGCCCGTTGTGGTCTGCGAGTGCCTTTGGATGTTTTGTTTTCCCTGTATCTTTGTGAATGCTGCAGACCAGGTTGAGAGAGTGACTTTAGTGTATTTATTACATAAAACCCATCAGTGGAGCCGAACAGCTCTGCGGAGGCGTCTCTGTGACTAGATTTTAACTATCCATTGTAATTAAGTTGCCGCTAGTTTGTGGCTGATGTCTTTCTACTTGTTCCGGATAATGACATTGCTTTGTCACTGGAGCATTGTCTCTGATTGGTTGACGCTGCGCATCAAACGCCAAAAAGCTCAGCTTTTCAACTTTTGGATGCGTGAACAGAGCACCTGACACCTGACACCTGACACTTCAACAAGTAAAACAAAAAGGACTTGCCCTTTTGTTTTACTTGTTGAAGCCGCACCACAGAAACACAGGGCGGCCAAGACCACTAGAGACTTTACATGTGAACTCAACAAAAAGAAGGAGGAAAATAACATAAGGATGACAGCAGCGATACGTTTGAACAAGGATGCATAAAGGTATGTAACCATCATGCGGATGGAGTCTGTTTTAGCTTTGTGGATCAGTGACTGCAGGAAAAACAACATTACAAGACATTACAGCGGACCCAGGGGGGACCCAATGAGAGCACTTGGGCTCTCTTTTTCATGGGTGCCCTGTTTAAAATACAAAAAAAACCCAAAAAAAACAATCAAAACAAATAAGTCCATATAAAACATCAAAAACAAGTGCAGGTGTGTGTATAAAAGTTTGTTATCAGATTATTAAATTGCAATTGTGTCACCAACGTGTCCAGTTTTGCTTTTCCTTGGAGAGTATTCCACTTTTTCATAGAGCATACAGTGATGAGTTACCAATCCATTACCTGTAATAAAACGAAGGGCGGAGTGAAATAGTGGATCCAATGGTTTTAAAGCAGAGGCTGAAGTCTGCATATACACCACATCCCCATAATCCAATACGGATACACACAATTACGGGGCACAATTTCTTTTCTGTAACTCATTGGGATACAATATTTGTTTCTGTAATAAAATGATAATTTCGATTTTAAACTGTTAGATAATTCTGAGATATGTTTTTTAAAGGATAAGCTTTCATCAAGCCAAAATCCAAGATATTTATAAGTGCCGAGTCTTTCAATGGATGTACCATTTAGCGTGTAAAGATTTGTAGCTTGCATGTTACTGAAATGTTTTTAGAGAAAATCGTATACTTAGTTTTACTTCTGTTCAAAAACAGCTTAAGATTTACAAGGGATTTTTGGATTTCAGTAAAATCTTGCTGCAGTTTTAAAAGTGCCTGATCAGCAGAGGGAGCATTTGCATATAAAACAGCATCATCTGCATATAAATGTATGTGGCTTTCTTTTAAATTGTGACCAATAGAATTAATAAAAATTGTAAAAAGTAGGGGGCCCAAAATTGAGCCTTGGGGCACTCCTTTACCTAAAGTTAAAAAATCTGATCTTCTACTGCCTGGGTTCTGTTTGAAAGATAACTTTGGAATCAGTTACATGTAGCATTGTCAAATCCAATCTGCTTCAGACGGTTCAGGATCATTAATCATTTCTTATGTGTCCAACCTCGTAGGTTGATCATTAAAATTACATTTGTTACAGTATTTCTAAAATCTCTCATTTTCATTTAGAGTACAGTATAGTATTTGGTTTCGTTTTATTATATTGTGCCTATTTTTTAAAATCTACGAAATCTACGAACTTTGAGAGTGTTTAAACAAGAGAGAAATGTGAGAAAATATTAATGTTTGTCTGAGAAACGTGTATGAAGTGTATGGAGAGGAGTTTTACAGCCTCAAAATATTTATAATAATTGTAAAAAATAAGGTTTTGTACATTGTAGAATTGTTTTGGAACGTAACCCCCGCGATACACGGGGGGTATATATATATATATATATATATATATATATATATATATATATATATATATATATATATATATATATATATATATATATATATATATATATATATATATATATATATATATATCTTTGGGCTGCAGAGAAAACAAAAAAGCATGAATTCTGCAGGGCAGCCATGTGAAGTGAAGATGATCTCTAGTGACCACAACCTGAGTACGGCTCATCTGCTGCTGCACTCAAGTGGCAAACAGACAGTACAGGATCAGAGTGTGTGCTGTTGTGGGTCCCTGCACACTGTTTGTCCATTACAACAGTGCAAATCAAATTGCAATTTCAGTGCAATTATCAAATGATACAATGTTTCTGCAAAGCACAAAATGTCTGTTTATAATAACATTGCTGTACCTGTAGTCTAGAGCACTACATTCATAGAATCCATAGTAATTTATTTGTTCATATTTCAGTCCTCATTTTTACATATATTGCCAATCAACTCTAGTTATCAGAAAAATCTCTTGTAAAGAATGCTGAATTACTCAATTCAGAGCCCTACTTTTAAACTATGAAAAATTAAGATTCAATAAATTCAGCTAAAAACATCTCATCAACAAAATCTACATAGCTTTCTTAATACATTCACTCATTTACATGCCAGTCACTCTCCAAGACCCTGAGCCAACATCAGACTCCAAAAGGCAGAGAATTCACATTTGTGAGTCTGTAAGGTGCGCTCCATCCAGCTCTGACTGCAGGCTCCTGGGGAGAAACAATAAGAGGTGTGATCTGGAAGTGACAGCTACTCCAGCAGCTGAAAGATAGAGAGAGTGAAGAGGAGAGGGGGGGGGGGGGGGGCAAAATGGAGGAATGATCAGTGGCCAATACTTTGTCTTGTTGAGAAATGAGTGCCAGGGCTCTGTTTATAAAGAGACCACAGCGACTCTCTGGGGAGACAAACACACACCAGATAAAGTGGATCATTTCAGAGGAGCAGGAATCAGCTGTTACACTGCACCTCTGTGTGCTCCATTATCACTGCACTGTAAAACTGCATATCCACATTACTACTGAGTATAGGCTTCTGATAAGCCTTTAGAAGTGTGTATTTGAGTACTAGCATCAAGTTAATAATTACTCATGTCATTCTTCAGTATGTACATATGAATGACATAAATTCTGCTGAAAAAAATATTATGCATGGTGTTCCGCAGGGCTCTGTTTTAGGGCCCAAATTATTTATTATGTACATAAATTATGTCTGTGAGGCAATGAACAATCTGAGCTGTATTTTGTTTGCTGATGACACCCGCCTCTATTGCTTGGGAAAGAAACTACCAAATCTTTTACCTACAGTAGAAAATGACCTTAGCAAAATAAAACAGTGGTTTGATATTAATAAACTTTCAGTGAATCTAAATACAACTAAATATATTATCTTTGGGAATAGAAAAATTGACTGCCCAACTCATGTAAAATTAAATGATATTAAAATTGAACGAGTGACTGCGACCAAATTCTTAGGTATTCATTTTGATGAAAAACATAATTGGAAAGTGCACATTAGTGTTCTTCAGACAAAGTTAGCCAAAATTGTTGCTATAATGAGTAAAATGAAAATTTTCAGGTTTCAGTAAAATTATTGTACAACAGTCTATTCCTATCATATTTGTATTATTGTGTAGAAATTTTCGGTAATACCTATCTAACTAAATGTAACATAAAATCACTTTTTCTAGTTAAAAAGAAGGTCGTTAGAATAGTTAACCAACTATCTCACACCGACAAATCCTATTTTTGTTAACTTAAAACTAGTAAAATTGTCCGATCTTGTTGATTTGAGCACAGCCGTAATGATGTATAAGGCATGTAATCATAAGCTCCCCCCTTGTTTACAGATGTTATTTGAACAGAAAGAGAGTCAATATCATCTTAGACGAACAGGTATATTAAAAAAAGTAAAACTAGAACCAGTAAAAAACGTCATTTTATTTCTGTTCGAGGGGTTAGTGTGTGGAACAACCTTGATGATAAATTAAAAACCTCCTACACAGTAGAAGCATTTAAAAGGTATAAAATATTACTTTTTGAAAATTACAGGACTCAGGAATGATTCATGTGAACTGCCATGGTTTGCAGGGTTTTTTTTGCATATATATTGAGTGATATGCTGTAGAACTGATATGCTGTTTTTCTTGGAATTGTTGTGCGTTATTATTAAATAGGGTTAGGCATTATAAGTAATTTTTACTTCAGCCTAAACCTTTTCGGTCATGATAGAGATGTTATGTACAACCTTATACAAGTAAAATAATGTTTGATTTTGAATGTATTGACCGAATAAAATACTTACTAAATACTTACTAATAAGGCTTTTACTGCTGTTAGTGTTACATGTATTAATAAATAATATATAATAATATGATTTATTATTTGTCCATTACAGTTCAGAAAACAGAAATAGAATTCTCAGATCCTCCACTTAATTTGAGAAGTCTAGGCAAATAGTCTAAGTAGTCTAATGGGTTAAGGACTTCAGGAATTGTAATATACATATTTAGCTATATTTGTGGGTTAAATGTACTGTAAGCTTGGAACCCACGCTTGGTTAGTTCTCAAGTATTAATAACAACTCCAGTCCAATAGTCCCTCACGGGTTAATACTCAGTGTGAAGATTCAGACAGCCAGGGTGGCACTGCACCCTCTGTCACCAGCGTGTGGACAGATAATGAGTTCCTTTTTTCTTACCCTACTTTGAGAACTTTGTGGAAATAGGAGTGATGAAAGTGATTGGGATAGGAAGCAGTGGTAGCCTTCCCCCTAAAATGGATTCTTATGAGAAACTCAAGCAAATGTATTCTACAGTGGGATGGGGAACATCAAGTAAAAGCTGGCTGCGATGCGCTGTGTACATTCCATGCTGGGCATCAAGGACAAGGATCTCAAGCAGCCGGCAGCCTCATTAAAAAAAGCCCTACAAAAAATGTGGCTCATTTTACAGATCTCTGCTTTGAAGAAGGAACCAAGAGGCTGTAAAAAGAAAGCACAAACTCCAAGAACCATTCCTCCTGTCCCCTCCCATCTGCAGCTTTCAATAATAGTGGCCTTTGTGTGCACAAGTTCAGTGTTTTGAAAAAGTCTACATTTACTTTTAATGGACTCAATTACTGACAAAAACTTCAGGAGTTCAATTAACATCATCAATAATGCATCAGGCTGGTGCTTGAATGCAGCTTGCATGGCTCGTAACCTGAAAAGTCACAGCACAATGAGCCGGCACAACAGCAAATGAGGCAGAAAATGACTATTCATACTTTTGGATCTATAAGCTCTATATTCATTATGACAACTCCAACAATATGTCTTTGCTGCAGCACATCTGGACACACTCAGCCAAGGGACACTTTTTGATCATTACTCCAAGCATGCAGATGAACTGTTAAAATTAATCTCATAAAGACTTTTTTAAAAGTAAAAAATAAAATGGACAGCCCTATAGAAGTTCTTTATTTTATTTT